>NC_056729.1:1289865260-1289882760 GCF_019279795.1 Protopterus annectens | reverse complement strand
TGCATCCATTTGTCTACTGAACATAAACTATCTTCTCACATAATAAAAATCTCTTGTTTACAAAAGGCTTTATTCCACTTTTCCATTTTGTAGCTGGTTTCTTTTACTGCATATGTTATTCCTTCAAAACCCAGGTTTTGTCTTACAGTCATGAAGGATTCTAATCTATGAGTAATCCTGGATTTTTATCAACACAGATCCTATAGTTCTCCCAAATATAGTGCACCAGGTCTGGCAAAGTGCAGAGGATTAATCTTGCAAGCTAACAAGCTACTACATGCAGTTCTGAGTTTAATTCTTTCAGCTTCATTTTGCCCACTGTGTGACTTAAGTAAGTCACTTAACCAGACAGTGCTGTTGGGAGACTGAGCTAGGCTTTTCTGTGGTCTCTCAGACCAGATGCCTGCTATCTATGGAATAACTATATATATATATATATATATATATATATATATATATATATATATATATATAGCTATACAGCTTCACATTATAATTTCAAAATAGTGAAATACTGAATTTCAGTATTGCGAAATCATAAAGTCAAAAAGTGAAAATCGCGAAAATGCATATTCGCAAATTCGAATATCTCAAATTTGCAGTTATGGCTTACAGTACATGACGTGCGGTGTTGGGAGTGTATCGTGTATGGATGTAGGTGCAATTGAAGGTAAGTGAGTGTTTTGTAAGGGTTTTGTGTGGGAGTTTGAGTGTGTCTGAATGTGTGGATGTATGTATATGTGTGATGTATGTGTGTGTGTGCGAGGGACTGTGAAATGTGTGGGTGTGTGTTTCCTTTTTGTGTCTGTGCGATCACGGAGTTAGTATATATAAAAATCTACCAAAACAGCAGAGGCCACCAAAGCAGACACCCAAACAACCACCACCTCAGAACACAACACCTGCAACACATAGACCTCACAGTCAGAGTGTCAAACAGTCACAGCCCTTAAGGCCAAACACAATGCCAGACACACTAGTCATTGGTGACTCCATAGTCAGACACACTGACGTCCCGCTCACCAGACTGAGTAAGGAGAAGGTCACAGTAAGCTGCCTGTCGGGCGCTAGAATCCGCCACATAACGCAAGCACTCAGGTCTCTCAACAGCAGGTACAAATATGACTCAGTCATTGTCCACGCTGGTGTAAACGACCTGAGATGTACCTCCTTGGACTACATGAAAAGAGACATTGAGGAGCTCTCTGATTATGTAGCCCAGGCAGGTATGACCCTGACCTTGAGCAGTATCCTACCTTCACCAAGAATGATGCCACAATACAGAGATAAGATGATCAGCTTTAACAATTGGCTTAAACTCTGGTGTCATTCAAAGGGGATCCAATGTCTGTCTGCCTGGGATGACATGCTGGACAAGCCACGCTGTTTCGCAAGGGACGGCTTGCACCTGTCAGCCCTGGGATTCAGGATATTGTCAAAGGCTCTTGCCACCCCATAGTGCCTTTTTAGGCAAGGCTCAAATTCTAAACCTACCACCCTAGAACACAAAAAGGAAAAACTAAGGGTAATGCTGCTCAATGCCAGAAGTCTAAATCTCAAAATGCACGCACTCGAGGCCCTTCTCAGTATGGAGAACATCGATGTCTGTGCAGTGACAGAAACCTGGTTCAAGGCTCCTGAGAGCACCCCAGCACTATCAGGTTTTACCTCTTATCATGCGTTCCGCCCCAAAATCCAGACAATACCAAGAAAGGAGGGGGTATCCATATTCATCAAAGACACCCACACCTCAAGACTGGTGGCAACGCGATGCATCGGAGACCATCCAGGTGCAATTAACCATAGGCAAGACTGCTCTGCAAATTGTAGCATGTTACAGGCCACCCTCACAAACTCAGGAACCTCACATGGCCTTCCTGAAAACACTAGAGGGGATAAATGTATCACCAAACACCATCATACTAGGTGACTTCAATTACCCTAATATAGACTGGGAACACTACTCAAGCCCAAACACCCTAGCCCAAAAGTTCCTGGAATTCATAAACTCAAATGCCATGGAACAACTAGTCACCATCCCCACAAGAGGAGAAAACATACTTGATCTCATCATCACGAACATGGGAGCACAATGTTCAACACCGAAGTATACCCCTCACTGGTGAGATCAGATCACAAACTAATCTCGCTGGAGGTCCTCATCCCACCCCCACCTGAAATAAAAAGACCACAGTAAAGAACTTCTCAAAGCCGACTTCACACTTCTAAAGACTAGTGTGGTCTCCTTTAAGGCCCCGAGCCGACGGAAAACAGTACTCAAGCCGCTGAATCACTTACAAATGCCTTCTACCAGCACCTGCAGGACTGCATGGATAAGGCAATCCCAAGCAAAACAAAGACTCTTTGTACCAAAGGCAAGCGTCCACTCTGGTGGACCCCAGCCATAAACAAACTCTACAACAAAAGGAGGAAGCTACTACAAGATAGAGCAAAATCCTTAAAAGGTAAGACACCCTTGATCACTATAAGTAAAAACTAAGAGCTCTCATAAAATCATCCAAAGCAAATTTTGAGAGAAAAATAGCTAAAGACTCAAAAGACAATCATAAGGCCTTCTTTAGCTATGTTAGAAACCTGGGAGGAAACTCCCAGATATGCTCAGAACTAGTTCAAAATGATGTGAAGATTACTGATCCTACAGACATTACCAACATACTGGCTGACAGGTTCAGTGCAAACTTCTCCCCTCCCCAAAAGGAGAGATATCTATACCAAACGATTGCAGCCCCCAAACATCTCCAACGCCCAAGTGAGAACTGCTCTCTCCAAAGCAAAAACACAGCATCCATGGGACCTGATGGTGTCCCCGGCTGTGTGCTCCACAACTCAACGAGGAATTAAACCCACAGCTAGGACAGCTGTTTAATCATAGTCTTACCTCTGGATACGCACCCAGGAGTGGCGCACTGCAACTGTGGTCCCACTTCACAAAGGCGGTGCCTCCACCGACCCTGGAAATTACCGCCCATTAGCTTGACAAGCCTTATCTGCAAAGCCATGGAGAGGATCATAATGGACCTCATAAATAAAGACATAGGGAATTTGCAGACTTTGGATCCATCCCAGTTTGGCTTTGTCAAAGGCAGATCATGCCTTCTAAACTTGGTTGACTTTTTTGAAACAGTCACCAAAGCCATTGATGAGGGAAAGGCAGTCCATACAGCCTACCTCGATCTGGCGAAGGCCTTTGATACAATACCCCACTCGGGTATCATTGAAAAACTCATCAGCTTAAATGTTAACCCATACATCACAAGATGGGTTGCAAACTGGCTGAGTGACAGAACCCACAGGGTCAGAGTTGCTGGCGCCATGTCAGACTCAAAGCCGGTCACAAGTGGTGTACCACAGGGCTCAGTCCTGGGCCCACTCTTGTTTGGCATCTACTTTTCCGAAGTACAAGCAAACACAGGAGGGTTATGGCTGACAAAGTTTGCAGATGACTGCAAACTGGGCCATAGTAGAAAACACATCTGACACAGATATCCTTCAGAAGGGTCTCACAGAAATGGATAACTGGTGCCAGAGCCATGGCCTAAAGTTAAATGCCAAAAATGCATAGTCATACCCTTCGGGAAAAACAAGGTTACCCCTAGCTACCAAATAGGTGGCAATCCACTGAGTACAGAAGAAGTTATCAGGGACCTGGGGACCCAGGTTGATAGTAGTCTGTCATTCGACACCCATGTAGCTAAAGTAGTTAGGAAGACCTTCTACATTGCCCACCTTATCATGAAGGGATTCTCATCTAGATCAAGGGAGGTCATAGTCTCCCTATACTCATCACTCATCAGACCAATGATTGAGTACAATGCCCCATTCGGAATGTATCTGACCCGACACTTGCAGCAGCTGGAGAGGCCACAAAAGTTCCTCACCAAAAGGATAAAGGGTCTCAAACATCTGTTCTATGCTGCCCGACTGAAAGAACTCCAGCTCTATTCAGTCGCTTACCGTCAGATCAGAGGTGACCTTTGCCTAACATACAAGGCCATATCAAACCCAGATTTGATGAATATGCTTCACCTCAAAAATCTAGATCCGTCAGAGCCACAAGGGCGGAGATTTAAACCTCGACACGGCTATTAATAGGACGTGCTGGAGGGATAGATTCATCACCCAAAGACTCCTATGCTGTGGAATAAAATCCCGGTATATGTGAGGCAGAGCACCTCGCTGGCCTTGTTCAAGAGAAATCTTGACCAATGGATGGGAGATCGCAGATATACCCCAGGGATTACCTCAGTGTCACTGCTCAACAGAGGCACAGCAAAATAATGGGTATAGTTCCCCATACTAAAGGGGTGGCGTAAGCCACAAAACTATGGGCTAGGCTTGTAAATGCCCTCGGGCAGATAGCCTAGTATGAACCTATGAACCTATATATATATATATATATATATATATATATATATAAGTAGGGGGAGTGTGGGGGGGGCAGCCCCCCACATGGGTGGTGCAGGGGGGCTTGCCTCCCTGCTTACATGTAGTGTAGGTTTGTTTGTTTGTGTTTTTGTGTTTGTGTGTGTTTTGTTTGTTGTAGTGTGGGTTGGACGATGTATGTGTTGTGTGGTGTATGGTTTGTATGTGTTTGCGATTGTGTGCTGTCGGGATTATGAACTTTCGGCTTTATGATTTTGAAATACTGAAATTCAGTATTTCAGTATTTTGCAATTATAAAGAGAATCCATATATATACATATACATATCTATATGTATGCATTTATATATATATATATATATATATATATATATATATATATATATATATATATATGGGTCCCCTTCACATGATCGACTTTTCACAAAGCCAAAATTCATATGGCTGAGACCATATGATCGACTTTTGAAAAGCCGACAATGGGGAACCACTATCTCCATACAGTGCGGAATTGGAAAATTTCCCTCTTCCGCACTATAGTGCAATCTCGGAGTTGGTATATTTAAGTTATGGGGGCATGGGAGCTTGCCCCCCCTGCTAACAGTTTTAAGGTAAGTGTTTGTTGTGTTTTTTGTGTTTACTTTACCTGGTTGGCTTTCCGAAAGTCGATCATATGGTCTCGGCCATATGAAAGTTGACTTTATGAAAAGGATATATATATATATATATATATATATATATATATATATTCAAAAATGCCCATGCTCATTGTACTGTAGTGCATGGATAATAGATACAAAACTGCACCAATCTCCAGCACCATTGTTTAGCTCGATAAGCTAAAATTACTAAAAGTAAATACACAACACTCAGGAAAGTGCCTTTGCACTCTTTTAATGGCAGACAAGTTCCGCCACACCCAACAAACCAAGGTTTCGCCTCATGGCATCATCAGTGCTTTTCCTTCCTATTCAGCTATTGATGCTATTGAAATGCACATGATGGCAATGATTTGTTCAGTCAATATTGACTAGTAATTTGTCTTTATGAACAAGTATTGTGCTGTCTACATATGAACGTGAGTTTATACAGTGCATCTTACGAAAGGCTCAACATTTGAAATTGCTTATCCACACCATATAAGTGTTTTTCTAGGGGGGGTGGTATTACATTTGTATGAATGAGTCACAACATACAGAGTGAGTAGATGAATAGATACGGTAATATAGCAGAAATACATGATTTAAGTACATTTTGGGATAATTTAGCCACAGGTAATGATGATTTGACATAATTTAATATGGAAATAGGGGCAGAAGCAACGTAGGATGCCACCGGTAAAACTGATTTAGAAACACAGTTTACATTACCACTAGATATCATAAGAAAGGTACTGTCTAATATTTGGCATAGGACGTTACTTAAAGCCTATTCTACAGCTAATATAGCTCCAAGAGGTCTCAGGGTTTTTGTGGAACCTGGGGTTGGGATGGAAAATGAACAGTTTATTCAAAAATGGTGACAAGTACAGCTTTTGGCATCCAATATGTTTATTAGGTTATTGATAGAATATTTTGAGCAACAATATGTAGGGATGTCAGAAAATTTGAATGAAATATATGAGCAAGTGACCAAGTATCAAGGGGAATCAGCTTATAGTGACAGATATGCAATGTATGTCAAAGATGTACAAAAAATAGAAAAAGAATTACAGGATAGAAAATTAAAGAAGTTCCTTAGACTCATGATTACAAAAATGAGGTGGCATATACCTGGAAAAAGGTTAAGCGTACTGTTAGGTTTTCAGATGGATCAAATAGAGGGCTGAATAGACCCAAGAGAAAGAGGCCTAGATCTATATTAAGGAAAAATCCAGACAACTCCAGTGCTTCAGAAGTTTCTTTGGGTTATTCTAATACAGATACAGAGACCGAAGGGGGTGAGCCACAAATAATGGTTTCCCCAATACCAAAGCAATCCAGGGGCCCTTTAGGAGGGATGGGCAAAAGCACCATCATAAAAACAAATGGAAGGTTTGTTTCAGAAAATATTGAATCAACAATGGATAGAGATGATGCTCCCAACCACATTCAGGCTGCAGAAAATCAATTGGTGGTAAATTTGACCAATTATGAGCTTTCTGCTTTGGAACTAAATGTACTTAACAAAGGTTTGGGTTTTTTTCTGGCTACATATGTGTCTTTTTTTGACACAGTGAATGACTTAAAAAATTTTACTCGTAAATTAAATTTGAAGTATTATTTTGGTCATAGACCACAGAGCAGTGATTCAATAGATAAGTTTAAATTTAACAATTCTGAGTTTCAGACACCATATTATAGAGCAGTGAAGATATTTGAACAACAGGTGATGCAAGATTTGCTACTTAATCAGAATGAGGTGTTTAGGAGTTACTCCCACAATTTGACTAAGGTAGAGAAATTAGAAGTTATGTACCTACCATAACGTTCCATGTTAGTTGTCTTCTTCTCGCCTTCTTTCTTGCTGGATGGGTTCGGAGCCGATCCTCGGCTTCGACTCGGCCACTCTAAAAGCTCGAGAGCTAGTTCCACCGGCTCAAGGCTCCCCTATATCCCACAATGCTAGGCGGTAACTCCTCAGATCTTGTTTGAAAGCTAAGGCCAGCAAGAAAATTCCATAAGGAACAAAGAAAAACTCCTCTAGGTCTGACCTGGCTAGGGGGAAGGAGGGTGGGACGCAAGAAAGAAGGCGAGAAGAAGACAACTAACATGGAACGTTATGGTAGGTACATAACTTCTTAATGTTAAGTTGTCAATCTCGCCTTCATTCTTGCTAGATGGGACCGCGTCCCTAGCACCTTGTCCCGGGTGGCCTATCGGAACAAACTCTTGAGTACAGTGGAACCAAAGTTGGCTCGGTCTCTAGAGGCCAAGTCCAACTTATAATGAGAAATGAAGGTATGGGGAGAAGCCCAAGTAGCTGCAGAACAAATCAAATCAATAGGCAACCTATCTTGAAAAGCTATAGAAGTGGCTAAAGCTCTAGTTGAATGAGCCCTGGGTTTGGATGGCAACTGTTGATGTCTTATCTCATACACTAGGGTAATCAACGAAGTAAGCCATCTAGAGAGAGAGACTTTAGAAACTGGAAGGCCCATTCTACCTTCTGCATAAGAAATGAACAGTTGGTCAGATTTCCTGAATTGTTTGGTCCTGTCTAAATAGTACCTAAGTTGGCGATGAATATCTAAACAGTGTAACTTTTGTTCTGACCTATTAGAATAATTTGGGAAGAAAACAGGAAGCTCAATGGTTTGATTCAAATTTGCCAGTGAAGCTACCTTGGGCAAAAAAGACGGGTTAGAACGTAAGGACACCCTAGCCTTATGAAATACAAGATAAGGGGGTGGACAACACAGAGCATGGAGTTCAGAGACTCTTCTAGCTGAAGTGATAGCTACTAAAAAGAGTGTTTTCCAAGAAAGTAACTTTATTGAACATGAAGCCGCAGGTTGAAAGGGGAAAAGAATTAAGGACGTCAGAACCAAGTTGAGATCCCATTGGGGAGGAGGATCTCTGATGGGTGGTTTGAGGAGAAAAACTCCCTTTAAAAAGGCTTTGCAGAGTTTGTGAGACATAATGGAGGACTCTGAGACTACAACATGAAAGTTCGATATTGCTGCCAATTGAACTCTAATGGTAGATGGAGACGAACCTAAGTGGAAAAGTTCGGCTAGAAAGTCTAGAACTCATTGAATGGAAGCAGTGAAAGGATCTATATTCTTTGACTGCGCCCAATAGGAAAAACATTTCCACTTGTTATGATAAATCTTCCGAGTGGAAGATTTATGAGAGGCTATCAAGATATCTCTAACTGAGTGAGATATCAGAGGAAGCCTGGCTAAAGTTGGAATTGGAGGAACCACACTGTGAGGTTCAGAGAGGGAAGGGAGTGGTGCAACTGACCCGACTGATGGGTCAAAAGGTCTGGAACTGGGTCCAGATGCCAAGGTTGCTCCAACAGATAACGCTGGAGAAATGGGAACCAAACCTGTCGTGGCCAGTAAGGGGCAATGAGGATCATGGAAGCTTCCTGAGTGATGGCCTTCTGTATCAGCTGAGATATCAGTGGGAAGGGAGGAAAAGCATACATAAGTCCCTGGGGCCAAACGTGCACTAGAGCGTCTCTGCTGGGGTGGCCTGGTTGGGGAAAGAGGGTGAAAAAAATCGTCGCACTTGCTGTTTTGGGGAGTAGCGAAAAGGTCGCAGCAAGGCCGGCCCCACTTTCGAAAAACTTTCTCCAACACTGAATTCTTCAGAGACCACTCGTGAGGCATGAGAATAGCTCTGCTCAATTTGTCTGCAATCACATTGGACTTCCCGGGGATGTGCATTGCTAACAGAAATCGCTGAGAAGAAATCGCCCATTGCCATAGTGTGAGTGCCTCTCGACATAGGGGGTAAGATCTGGTTCCGCCTTGTTTGTTGATGTACCACACTACAGACATGTTGTCTGTCTGAATTGCTATAGTTCCCTTGGGAAGAGAGTCTTGTAAAGCTTGCAACGCTAGAAGCACTGCTCTCATCTCTAGAACATTTATGTGCAAGTGGCACTCGAACGGTTGCCACATGCCCTGGACTGTCCTGCCCTGGGAATGCCCCCCCACCCGATCAGGGAGGCATCCGTTGTCACTGTAGCAACCGGAGGGGGAGGGACGAAAGGTCTCCCTAGGAGGAGCTGGGGAGATGTGATCCACCAAGAGAGATGATTCTTGCACGATTGAGTTATCCGAATAGGATGGGACATTGGAAGTCTTTGGTAAGACCATTGTGTGAAAGGCATCCATTGTAAAATTCTCATATGGAAGTGAGCTAATGGTAGAAGGGGGATGGCCGCCGCCATAATCCCTAAGACTTTCAGGATCAGTCTGGCTTTGAGTTTGTTGCTCTGCAAGACAAGAGAGACCTGTCTGTGTATGTCTGCTATTCTCTGCTCTGTGAGTCTGGCTGACATATTGACTGTGTCTAGATTTGCGCCTATGAAGGTAATAACACGACAAGGCGACAAGACAGACTTTTCATAGTTTATTGAAATGCCTAGTGCCTGACATGTGTGAGAGGTGTAGTCTCTGGCGAGAAGTAAAAGATGCTTGGTGGAGGATGTAAGGAGCCAGTCGTCTAAATAAGGAAACACCTGGAATCCTTGTCGTCTCAGATGAGAGGCTACCACTGCCATGCATTTGGTAAACACTCGGGGGGGCTGTAGTGAGACCAAAGGGCAGGGCTCTGAATTGAAAATGCCTGGTTCCCAGCCTGAAGTGGAGAAACCTCCTGGAGCATCGACTCATTCTGATGTGATAGTACGCGTCCTGGAGATCTATCGAGCACATCCAGTTGTCCCGCCCCAAAAGGGGTAGAATGGACTGCAGCGTGACCATCCGGAACTTTGTTTTCTTGACAAACTTGTTCAAGTTGCTGAGATCCAGAATGGGTCTCCAGTCCCCTGTTTTCTTTGGAACCAAAAAGAATTTGGAGTAGATTCTGGATCCTGTTTGGTCTGCTGGAACTGGTTGAATGGCTCTTTTTGCGAGCAGCTTTGAAATTTCTAATGCTGCTTGTTCCCTTTGACTGGGTGGAACGTCTGGAAGGGATTTTTTGGACTGCTTCAGAATGAAAAGGAAAGGGATTCTGTAGCCTTCGGAAATGATAGACTGTACCCACTTGTCTTGAGTTAGGGATAGCCAGGCTTCTGGGTACAGCGACAACCTTCCCCCGACTGCCTCCGAAGGTGGACAGTCGGGCAATACCTCAGGGATGCTGAAAGGGCTTGTCGGAAAAGGATTCTCAACTGCCCTGATTCTGCGGGCCCCCTCTGCCTCTAGGACGGCTTCTACCATTATTGTTCCCCCTCTGCCTCTAGAGGGGAATCGACTCTGTGCGTCAGGCAAATATCCTTGAGATTGTTTGCAGAACCACATCTTTCCCCCCTTCTGGCCTTTGGGGTAAGGTCTAGAAGGAGTAGAAAAACGGACTCCGACGGCAGAGAGAGTTTTGCCATCAGTCTCACACCTAGTCAGGGTTTCCTTCACTTGAGGACCAAAGAGGGATGATCCATCAAAGGGGGAATTAGTGAAGGATGCCTTGAAAGGCTCCGCAAAGTTACATAGCCACATCCAGGCGTGCCTACGCAAGGCTACACCTGTACCTGCCGCTCTACTTGCTCCATCCGCCGCATATGAAAGGAGGCGCATGGAGGAGTTAGTTATAGAATTAAGGGTTGCCAGCTGAGAGTTCATCCTATCCTGAAAACCCGCAGTTGTTGGGTCCTTCAACATTTCACTCACTTCCTTGAGGAAATCCCCCTGAAGACGAGTGAAATGACACAGGTAATTCAGCGATCTCATAGTAAAGGCCACTGACGAGAACATCCGCTTCCCATACCTGTCCATCGACCTAGACTCTTTGTTAGGAGGATGAGCAGGCACCGAAGGATCAGCTAACTCCTTCTTGGTGGCCGCAGCCACCACCATAGCATCAACAGAGATGCCTTTGGTCAAAAATTCTTTGTCCTTGGGGGCCGTAATGAATTTTGATGGTCACCTGGGGGTGGGTTCCACTGAATCAGGAGCCGCCCAAGCCTTCTTTGCCACCACTTGCATAAGGGGGTCAAAGGGAGGGGACACCCAGGAGGTGGAAGGGCGAGAGCCAAATGCCTCAGGATACACTGATTCATCCTCTGAAGGGTTGAGGGCTGGCCAATTCCCCCTCTGTTTTAAGATTTCAAGGATGTCTGCAAAGGAGACATTTTCAGAGGGGGAACAAGGGGAACCTTCAGAATCCTCTAAATCAGTGTCAGAGGTGACAGACTCAGGGGAGTCAATGTGCTTCCTCTTGCACTGCCTCTTCCTAGGGGGCTCTCCTACAGGATCAGGAGAGGCCTCAGAAGAGGAGGAGATCCCCACTGGCGAAACTTGAGGAGCTGGGTCTCTATGGTTGGGGATGAGAGAGTGAGTAGAAATCACCGGAGGCACCATGGGGGGAAGGGCAGAAGGAGCCGACTGTGGAGTGGAACCTGGTTCTAACACGCTCCTCATGACCTCGAAGGCACCCCTGTCAGGCAGAGCCAGAGGTCTCCGTTCTGAAAAACTGAAAACCTCCCTCGGCACCGACAGTGATGGCTCCGAGGCTGATGTCGGAGCCGAACTCACCAGCGTCAAAGCACCGAGAGGGAGAGCGGGGTCGGACAAGGGTCCGATGCCACTCGCCCCCTCGGAGCCGACGAGGGAAGTCCGGCGCCGAGATTCTTCCAAGGAAGACATCGGAGCAGACGACGGAACCGAAGACAAAGGTATCAGTTCCGACGCCACCACAGTCTCGGGTCCGAACCGCCCCGGCTCCGAACTCAAAAGAGTCAGAGGAGGAACATTTTGAGTGATGGGAATCGTTCTCGACTGTTGAGTCGGACTTTGAAGCATCTGGGCTAGTGCCTTGGACTTAAGAAGTTGACTCACTACTCTCTGAAGGTCATGGTCTGATAACCTGGAAGACCTAGAAGAGTGGGATCTATGGCTCCGTTCAGACAGCAAAGGTGATGCTGGAGCCAAATGAACGGAGCCGATAGATGGAGATCGGGACCTTTTTCTAGATGTCGGTTCCGACAACTTGATCGGATCCGACTAAGTTATGTCTTCCTCGGCTCCGGCCGGAGCCGAGGACACCATAGGGGCTTGTATTCAATATTCATCGGCTCCGGCCGGAGCCGATGTTCAAATAGCCTTAGGACCTCCAGAAGACGACTCAGAGGCTGGAGCCGAAGGTCTGGGAGGCTTAGAGGGTGTCCCCGAGGACTGAGTCGAGGGTCCCTCAGGCTTTAATAAGCCCCTTAAAATAAGTTTATTTTTTCGCTCCTGCAGGACTCTAGGGCTGAAGCCATGGCAAACAGTACATGAGTCCTGCAGGTGCAAAGGTCCCAGGCAGTACACACAAGAAGTGTGACCGTCTGTCAGAGACATCTTCTGACAGCACGAGTCACACTTCTTAAAGCCTGAGACCTTTGATTCCTTAGACATATCTAAGGGGAAAGTGTAACCACACAAACACACACACACCGATTACACTTAAAAATAAATTAAACTAATTTAAATTAAGTTAAAAGTAATTAGAAATAAAATCCCTACAAAACACAGTCACTCACTACTAGGAAGGGAGGGACTGGGCCTAGGGCCTGAGGGAAAATTTCTAGAGTTTTTGGAAAGGGGGGGGGGGGATTAACAGGGAATGGGATGGACTACTTCACAATAAAACTATTTAGAAAAACTAACTTAAAAAAGGGGAAAAAAACTAAGAAAAACTAGTTTCTTTACCAAAACTAACCTGAGCCGGTAGGAACGCACCTCAATCGCTGTAGCGGCAAACGAGATCTGAGGAGTTACCGCCTAGCATTGTGGGATATAGGGGAGTCTCGAGCCGATGGAACTAGCTCTTGAGCTTTTAGAGTGGCTGAGTCGGAGCCGAGGATCGGCTCCGAACCCATCCAGCAACAATGAAGGCGAGATTGACAACTTAACATCTAACATTAAGATATTTAGCCATGAATAATAATTTGGTAATTACCAAAGCAGATAAGGGGGGAGCCATAGTAATTTGGGGTAAGAAACAGTATCTTGATGAAGTTTGTAGACATTTAATGGATGTGATATCATATTGTCATCTCCCCTTGGATCCTACCATGGTATTTAATTAACAGATAGATGCTTTCCTGAAGCAAGCAAGAGAGACAGGGATTATTTCCATGGACTTGGAACAACAGTTAAAAGTAGATGATCCTCAGTCACAATATTTTTATCTGGTACCAAAGATACATAAAGGGTCAGCTATACTGCCTGGAAGACCTATAGTAGCAGGGCAGGGATCAATTACTGAACCATTGTCAGTGTACTTAGAGGCCAAGTTGAAGCTATTATTGACACACATGTCTGCCAGAATTAAAGATACTAATCAATTTCTATTATTAATGGAAGATTTGGTAATCCCTACAAATGCTTATATCGGCACATAAGATGTCTAAGCATTATACACAAGTATCCCACATTAGGGAGGGATAAAAGCAGTTAAGTATTGGTTTGAGGCTTCTAAGTACCATGGACCAACTGAGCAAGAATGTCTTCTGAGAACCCAGAATTAGAAGACCACCCCCCTCAGCCTAAACAATCACATAAGACAACTCAAAAAATCCTCAAAGAACAACTATGAGAACAATTTAGCAACCATAGCCAAGGATAACCATAAGGTCTTCTTCAGCTACATCTGTAACCTAAAAGGTAGGACTCATATGTGTGCTGAACTAACTTTAGATAGTATCACACACACTGACCCTGCAGAAATTGCAAACTTGCTAGCAGAAGGGTTTGGTGAAAATTTCTCTCCCCTATGCCCTCCGGGATCCATACTGATCCCCGAATTAAATTTTCACCAAATCACTAATGGCCGGGCATACTTACATGAAAGTGCTTTTAATAGAAGAAGCACTTTTGCGTAAGTATGCCTGTTGCGGAGGTCGTACTATGGTGCAGAAAAGAGAAAATTCCCCTTTGCCCACTGTAGTGCGATCTCGGAGTCAGACTATTAAAGTGGGGGCGTGTGGGGGCACAGCCCCCCACATGGGGGGGTTCAGGGGAGCTTGCCCCCCACAAAAACGTTAATTTAATTTTTTTTTTTTTTTTTGTTTAACACACTTTAGAGAAAGCCCTTTTTTGGTGAAAGCGCTTTTGCTAAAGTGTGTTCGGTGATAGTGGATTCGGAATGTTGAACTAGATCCATGCCACCCAAGCATACCACAAACTATGTCTATAACATCACCTCCTCCCTGCATCTTCAAAGAGCAAGTCATCAATGCTCTCTCCAAGACTAAGAACACAGTCACCATGGGACCAGATGGCATTCTGGGATGCATTTTTAATGTTTTTAAATGAGAGCTAGCTGCTCCACTAACCCTATTCAGCCAAAGCCTGAGTACTGGCCTTGTCCCCACTCAATGGAAAACAGTGACTGTTATCTCCACCACAAGGTCGGTTTGGCAACAGACCTGGGTAACTATAGATCCATAAGTTTAACCAGCCTCATCTATAAGGCAATGGAACAAATCATTATGGATCTCATAAATAAGGATATAGGTGACCCCAAACCCTAGAGCTGTCCCAGTTTAATTTTGTCTAGGGTAGGTCAGGCCTGCTAAACCTGGTGGACTTCTTTGAGAAAGTGACCAGAGCCATAGATGAAAGCAAAGCTGTGCACACAGCCTATCCTGACTTAGCCAAGGCCTTTGACACAATCCCAAAATTGGACATCATTGACAAATTAATCCAATTTAATATCAACTCTTATGTTGTCAGGTGGGTTGCAAAGTGGCTCACAGAGTGACAACACTCAGGCAAAGTGCGAAACTTCACCTCTACCAGCAAACCTGTTACCAGTGGGGCCCCACAAGGGTCAGTGCAGGGCCCCCTTTTTGTTTGGCATATATTTCTCTGAAGGTTAGGCCAAAAGAGAGGGGCTGTGGCTAACCAAGTTTGCTAATGACTGTAAATTAGATGCTATTATTGAATCCACTAGCAATGTCAGGGTTCTTCAAAAGAGAAATATACAGATCAATAATTGGTGCAAAAGCCATGGTATTGAACTAAATGCTAATAAATGCATCATAATTCCCTTCTGTAAAAGCAATGTCCCTGCTGATTATAAATTAAACAATAATACCCTAAGTATCAATTCTGTAGTGAGAGACCTGGGAGCACAAGTTGACTGTGACCTTAAATTAGATCACCATGTGTCTACTGTGTTGAGGAAGGCATTCTATGTCACTCACCTGATTAGCAAAGGCATTGCCTCAAGAGCAAAAGAGGTTATACACCCCGTACTCATCCATCATCATGCCTATTATTGAATATAATGCTCACTTTGGTATGTGCCATACCAGACACCTGCAGCAGCTTGAGAGACCTCATAGATTTCTAACTAAGAAAATTCAGGGTCTCCAGCATACATCTTATGCAGACAGACTGAAGTCACGGTCACTGTACTCAGTAGCATATAGACTACTTAGAGGTGACTTGTGTCTGGCTAACAGGGCTATCTCTGACCTATATCTAATGAAAATGCTGCACATCCATAAGTCAAATGGGTCTCAATCTAGCCTGCGACATAAATAGGACCTGCTGGAGAGACAGATACATCTCTCCGAGTTTGTCACTCCTCTGGACTAGGCTTCCAATCCACTTCAAGCAGAGCACCTCCATGACCCTGTTTAAGTGCAACCTGAAGGACTGGATGGGAAACCACAAATTTCTGCCAAGGATTGCCCATGCTTCTCTGTGGGACACGGGTAATCCTTGCTAGAAAAATCTTGGGCATAGACGATATCTCTTATTTACTATTATATTGGGATTTTATGGCTAGGCTTGCAAAGACACTTCAGTCAATGACCTAGTAACATCCTATGAATGTATGAACCTATAATAAGTGATTCAGAGACTTGAAATAATCACATTGACCAAAAGATCATTAACAGCTCATCTGCATGTGCTTGAAAGGGATCATTAACTATGTTGTTTCTCCAGCATAGGCACCTGCGGGTGCCTGCGCACATGTATGCGCACCCCCCCCCCCACACACACACACAATTATTTAGCTATTGTGGCACTACCGCCCAGCCCCACTCCTAATGCAGGTAATGACAGTGTATACCATAGTATAATGATGTACATTCCCATCTCTTTACTCCGAAATTGAATGTCAGGACTTATCTTGGAATTACTTTACTGCAGTATTTCTCCAGTTCAGTTCTCAGCTACGGTGCCTTCTCCACAGAGTCTGCATGTCCTCCCTGCATTTGTGTGGGTTTCCTCCGGGTGCAAATCCACACACAAAATTACCAGTCCATGCCACATTACTGCTATCTCTCCAATCAAGAAAACATCATGCAGTTAGTTGTCTTTCAGACAGTGAAAGGTAAAATTCAGGATTATTTTTGTCAATAAAAAATTGTGGCAAAAATATCCATAGCACCCATTAGTGTTGTATAAAATAGTGCAGTAGAGATCATCAGTTCATAAAATAATAAAGGTTTATTGTAAAGAAACAAAAATAGCAACACAGACTCTGATTGCATGTTGCTGGGCAGCTGCAGTGGTGCAGCAGTTAGCATTGTTGTTTCACAGCAAGCGGTTCTCTGGGTCGATTCTCAGATGGGGTGCCCTCTGTGTGGAATCTGCATGTTATCCCCTGTGGTCGTGTGAGTTTCCTCTGGGTGAACTGGTTTCTTTCCAAAAACATGCTGTAGGTGGATTGGACACTTTAAATTGATCCTAGGTGTGAGTGTGCATGTGCCTTCTGTAGAAGGTTGAGTGATGGGCTGGCAACTTGACACTGTAAAACTCCACTGCCAGTTGTTGTGCAGAGTGATGCAGAGATCTATAACCAGAAGAAGACTCTTCGTGTATGTGCACATGAAGCAATACAAACTTAATTTGTTTTTTTCATAATCCAAAGAAATTAAAAATAAAACACATTCTCTTATACCTTATTAACATGTCCAGTGGTGCTTTCAACAAGTTTATTTCTTCCTGGATTCCTAGTGGAAGATGAAAATGTTTCTTCAGATTATTCTGAAATGTGCAGCACAGCTGTACTAGGCCCAGTCTCTCCTTCCACTGAATGTCCACATTTTCTGTCTAATGGGACTATTGGTCTCATTGTATACACCATTTCAATGGAATAATTCCTCATTTCCAACAGTTATTATAGGAAACCACTCAAGCTAATAGAAAAATGCAGCTTTCTGTCATAGAGAAACATTACTATTTATAATATTTACTACAATCATTTATTTTTATATATCACTTCAGTTTTACAACAATTTGACACATCATAGTGAAAGAGCAACAGTAAACACACACACACACACACACACACACACATATATATATATATATATATATATATATATATATACACACACACACACACATATATATATATATATATATATATATATATATATATATGTATATACACAAACATTTATACACACACACACACACACACACACATATATATATAT
>NC_056729.1:1289857760-1289862760 GCF_019279795.1 Protopterus annectens | reverse complement strand
AGTTTAGTTTTGTCCAGATAATATCTGAGCTGGCGGTGAACATCAAGACAATGTAACTTTTGTTCCGCTCTATCAGAATAATTCGGGAAAAACACTGGAAGATCAATGGATTGATTTAGGTTCGTCTGCGATGCCAATTTTGGTAAGAAAGATGGATTAGTCCTTAGAGATACCCTATCTTTGTGGAATATTAAATAGGGGGGACGAATGCAGAGAGCATGAAGCTCAGATACTCTCCTGGCAGAAGTAATGGCGACTAGAAAAAGTGTCTTCCAAGAAAGAAATTTCAAAGAACAGGCAGCTGCAGGTTCGAAAGGTGGAAGAATCAAGGATGTTAAAATTAAATTTAGATCCCACTGTGGTGGGGGGGGTCTCTAATCGGAGGTTTAAGTAAAAAGATACCTCGAAGGAATGCCTTGCAAAGTTTATGTGACATAATGTTGTGGTCCAAAAGGCCTATATGAAAATTCGAAATGGCTGCCAGTTGAACTTTCACTGTGGAAGAAGAGGATCCTGAATGAAAAATCTCAGCTAGGAAGGCCAAGACCAAATGAATCAGAGCAGTATAGGGGTCTATGTTCCTAGCTTTTGCCCAAAAAGAGAAACGTCACCATTTACTAGTGTAAATCTTTCTGGTAGAAGATTTCAGGGAAGCTACTATGATATCCCGGACGGGATTAGAAATCATAGGAAGCCTGGCTAAGGATGGAAGTGGAGCAACTAAGCAGTGAGGTTGAGAGAAGGTATGGATTGGTGCAGTTGCCCCGACTGGTGTGTCAGAAGATCTGGAACCGGGTCCAGATGCCATGGCTGTACCAAGAGATAACGATGTAGGAACGGAAACCATATCTGTCGAGGCCAATAAGGGGCAATGAGAATCAACTTGGCTCTCAAGGCGGTTGCTTTCTGAATTAGCTGAGGTATCAGCGGAAAGGGTGGAAAGGCATAAAGAAGTCCCCGGGGCCAATCTTGGGTTAGAGCGTCTCTGGGGGGATGGCCTTGAAGTGGGAAGAGAGAGAAGAAGTCTGGGCATTTGCTGTTTTGAGGTGTAGGGAAAAGGTCGCAGCAAGGAAGGCCCCACTTCTGAAAAATCTCTTCCGTCACTGATTGTTTGAGAGACCACTCGTGAGGCATGAGAATAGCTCTGCCCAATCTGTCCGCTATGATGTTGGATTTCCCGGGGATATGCATTGCTATCAGAAACCACTGAGAAGAGATTGCCCATTGCCAAAGTCTGAGAGCCTCTCGACACAGTGGATAGGACTTGGTTCCGCCCTGTTTGTCGATATACCACACTACGGACATATTGTCCATTTGGATTGCAATAGTTCCCAGGGGAAGAGAGTCGTTGAGGGCTTGCAACGTTAAAAGCACCACTCTCATCTCCAGGACATTTATGTGCAGATGGTATTCGAAAGGTTACCAAGTGCCATGGACCATTCTGCCCTGATAATGCCCCCCCACCCGATCAGGGAGGCGTCCGATGTAACCGTGGCAACTGGGGAAGGAAGAACAAAAGGTCTGCCCTGATGGACTTGAGGGGACGATATCCACCAGGTCAGATGCCTTTTGCAAGTTGGAGTTACTATGATCTTGTGACGCATGGGAAGTTGTTGAAAAGACCATTGGGCGAATAGCATCCATTGTAGAAGACGCATGTAAAAGCGGGCAAAGGGAAGAAGTGTTATGGCAGCCGCCATAAGACCCAATACTTTCAGAGCAAATCTGGCCTGAATTCTGTTGCTGAGAAGAATCACCTGGAAGTGTCTTTGAATGTCCAGGATCCTTTGGTCTGTTAACTTTGCTGAAAGTTGTACGGTGTCCAATTTTGCACCTATAAAAGTAATAGATTGACAAGGCGACAAGGCAGATTTTTCGAAATTTATAGAAATCCCTAGCCCTCTGCAAATGTGAATGGTGTAGTCTCTGGATTGGAGAAGTTGATGCCTGGTGGTGGCAGTGAGGAGCCAGTCGTCTAGATATGGAAACACCTGGAATCCTTGACGTCTCAGGTGAGCCGTAACCACTGCCATACATTTGGTGAACACTCTGGGGGCTGTAGTGAGTCCAAAGGGCAGGGCTCTGAATTGGAAGTGACTGGTCCCCAGCAGAAAGCGGAGAAATCTTCTGGAGCATCTGTGAATTTTTATGTGATAGTACGCATCCTGAAGATCTATCGAGCACATCCAATTGTCCTTGCCCAGAAAGGGTAGAATGGACTGAAGCGTGACCATCCGGAATCTTGATTTCTTTACAAACTTGTTTAGTTTGCTCAGATCTAATATTGGTCTCCAGTCCCCTGTCTTTTTTGGAACTAAAAAGAACCTTGAGTAGATTCCGGATCCTATTTGGTCCACTGGGACTGGCTGGATGGCTCTTTTTACTAGCAGTTTTGATATTTCTAGTACTGCTAGTTCCCTTAGACCGGGTGGAACGTCTGGAAGGGTTCCCTTTTACTGAATCGGGGTTTGAATAAAGGGAATTTTGTAACCCTCAGATATAATCGACTGTACCCATTTGTCTTGAGAAAGGGAAAGCCAGGCTATTGGGTACAGCGATAATTTTCCCCCGACTGCCTCCGAAGGCAGACAATCGGGCAACATCTCTGGGATGCTGGAAGGGTTTGTCAGAAAGAGGCTCTCTGCTACCCTGATTCTGTGGACCCCCTCTGCCCCTAGGGCGGCAGCTATTATTGTTACCCCCTCTGCCTCTGGGGGTAAACTGACTTCGTGCATCAGGCGTGACTCCTTGAGATTTGTGGAACCACATTTTCCCTCTCTTCTGTCCTTTGGGGTAAGGTCTTGAAGGGGTGGAGAAACGGACTCCTACGGCAGAAAGAGTCTTGCCATCTTGTTCGCATCTAGTCAAAGTGTCTCTCACCTGAGGTCCGAACAAAGTCGAACCATCAAAAGGGGAGTTTGTGAAGGACGCCTTGAAGGGGTCTGCAAAATTACAAAGCCACATCCAGGACTGACGCCTTAAAGCCACTCCTGTGCCTGCAGCCCTACTCGCTCCATCGGCTACATAAGAAATGAGCCGCATAGAGGAGTTAACAATGGAGTTAAGAATTCCTAGCTGTGAGCTAATCTTATGCTGAGACCCACCAGCTGACGGATCCTGTAAAACTTCTCCCAACTCTTTAAGAACATCTTTTTGAAGGCGGGTGAAGTGGCACAAGTAGTTCAGCGATCTCATGGCAAAAGTCGCTGAAGAAAAAATCTGCTTTCCGTACCTGTCCATAGTCCTAGAATACTTGTTAGGAGGATGTACAGATACTGAAGGATCAGCTAGTTCCTTCTTGGTGGCAGAGCCACCACCATGGCATCAACTGGGACACCCTGTGTCAAATATTGTCTATCTGGTGGGGCCGTAATGAATTTTGAAGGCCTCCTAGGGATAGGTTCCACCGAATCCGGAGCCATCCATGCCTTCCGAGCCACTACCTCCATAAGAGGGTCGAAAGGCGGAGACACCCAGGAGGTGGAGGGTCGAGATCTGAACGCCTCCAGGTATACTTACTCGTCCTCGGAAGGATTAAGGGAGGGCCAGTTCCCCCTCTGCTTAAGGAGTTCAAGGATGTCTGAGAAAGAGACATCCTCAGAGGAGGACCTTGGGGATCCCTCCGACTCATCCAGGTCAGTATCAGATGTAATAGACTCGGGGGAGTCCAGATGTTTCCTCTTACATGTCCTCTTACGCGGAGGTTCACCTGACGGATCAGGAGAAGCCTCGGAAGAGGAAGATATTCCCAATGGGGAAACCTGAGGCGTTGGCTCTCTGGGTCCGGGAGCAAGAGAGTGGGAAGAGACATCAGCAGGCACTGTAGTGGGAGGAGCTGATGGAACTGTCCGTTGACTAAGCCCAGGGGCTAGTACACTCCTCATCACCTCGAAGGCTCCCCCGTCAGAGAGACCAGAAAGTTCCCGCTCTGAAGAGACAGGAACCCAGGTCTCACCGGGAGGGAAGGCTCCGAGGCAGATGTCGGGGCTGAGCTCACCAACGCCGAAGCTCTGAGAGGGAGAACGGGGTCAGACAAGGGTCCGATGCCACTCGCCCCCTCGGAGCCGACGAGAGAGACCAGACACCCGGATCCCTCCAATGAAGGCCTCAAGGAGGAAATCAGAGCAGAGGACGACGGAGCCAAAAGGGGTGGTATCGGCTCTGAAGCTACAATGGTGACGGTTCCGAGGAGCTCCGGCTCCGAGCTCTGTAAGAGAGTCGAAGGAGGAATGTTTGGTGGATGTGAAATAGCTACCGTCTGTTGAGACGGGCTATGGAGTATTTGAACCAATGCCTGAGACTTTAATAGTCTACTCACCATTCTCTCCAGGTCGTGATCAGACAGCCTGGAAGACCGAGAAGAACGGCTCCAATGGCTCCACTCCGAGAGCAGGGGTGATCTCGGAGCCGAATGTATCGACTCTAATAAGGGGGAACGAGATCTCTTTTTAGAGATCGATGGAGCCAACGGAGCCGAGGATATGTCGGCTCCAGCCGGAGCTGACACTGAATGTCTAGATTGGGCAGTATCGGCGCCGGATGGAGCCGATACTGTGACTGCTATGGTGGAAGGATCGGCTCCAGCCGGAGCCGACTTCTACCCTGGTGAAGACAAACCAGAAGCCGACGGCTTGGAAGTGTCAGCCGAAGGCTTAATAGGTTTCGAGAGCTTCCCTGGCGCCGACGTAGTCGAGGAGCTCTCAAGCTTTAATAAGCCCCTTAATATCAATTTATTTCTGCGCTCCTGCAGGACTCTTGGGCTGAAGGCATTACAAATAGCGCAAGAGTCCTGCAGGTGCAGAGGTCCCAGGCAGTAAACACAAAAAGTGTGACCGTCTGTCAGAGACATCTTCTGACAGCACGAGTCACACTTCTTGAAGCCTGAGACCTTTGTGAACTTCAAAATAACTGTGTCGAGGAAACACAAGTTGTGAAACACAAAACACTAACACACACACACAAAAAACACCCAATCCAACAATTTAAACTAGACAGGGATA
>NC_056729.1:1289827760-1289852760 GCF_019279795.1 Protopterus annectens | reverse complement strand
TTTTGTGCATTTTCTGATTAGTTACCAGTACATATTTTATTTTAAGATATAACCACATACTTAACTATGTGTAGTCATGAAACTATTCTGTCATTTTTATATGCTGGTTAAAAGTGAAAGAGAAAGGGAAATGTTAGGATTCTTCTGCACACAAAAAAAAAATCTCTTAAGGAGCCATATTTATTAATAGCATTCTCTGATCTTCTTTGCTGTAGTCTACTGAAATCAGAGTGGTCTCCTCTCAGTCACCACTATAGCTCAACATGTCAGTTGTACAATGCAAACAGTAAAAGTATAACAAACAACCAGAACAGGTTTTCAAAAATAAATGAGAATCTTATTAAAATGTTATCCATTGCTAATGGTTATTATAGGATCTTTGATGTTTTGAGCAAAATATATACTGTTTATAGGAAAAGGAATGTTAGTTTTGCCTATCACTTCTTATGAAAACTACATTAGCTATCCGTATTCTGCATGTTGTGATTGCCAATGTTTGCATATTTCTTGTGCTTAATCAGACATTTCAGTACAACTAAACTGTATTTGTTAGCTGCCTCTGCATGAATATGCATGTTTCTATGTACGTATTTGCCTTCTTCTAAGGTCCTGGATCAGCTGATCTTCCTGGTTATTATAGCTAAACAAATACATGAATAAATAAGTTGACAATCACACTTTTCCCTAGACTATCACATTGAATGGATATGTTACTTCATTTTGAATGTATGTTTATGATATTTCCCCTTAAACATTCATGTGACATAATCACTGACTCACTCAGAGTCTCTATTTTATTCTAAAGTAAATGTCTAAGTATCAGACTGGTGCTGTTGCCTCACTGGTTGAATGTGAACAGCTTTTGTTCCTTCTCAATGAGCAGTTTAGCTGCTGCTTCATATCTTTTTGCTTTCCCAGTGGTTTCTACATGAATCCTAATCATGCCTTTTAATTGTTGCTTCAGTGATTGCCCTCCTGTGTCTCATTTTCAGTTTTTTTCAAAACAATGTTTGAATGGTCAATTATTAAAGAAAGGGCCTTTATTAGCTTTTATACTTCCTGGTATTGCAAATATTCCAAGGATTTCTCTCACAACTAGAATTGCTGTGTGTGCCAATAAAGATACAGAAGGTTTCTCTAATGGGAATCTTGACTGCCCATCTATAGTTACTTATACATTATCCCTGCTGTATGCATTTATTTATTATGTATTTGACATTTGTTGACCGTGATAGTATGAATGAGCTAAAGCCCTTTTTCAGTGGAGGCCCAGAGAAAAAAGCTCCACAGAAAAGTATAGGTTAGTAAATACAATAGTATTATATTCAGACATTATAATACATAGATCATATAATACAATAGATCATATAATACATTATGACACGTCTATTTTACAGAGATTTTTCATTTAGGCAGAGGTATCAAGAGCAATACAAATGCAGCCTTGTGTCATATTTAAATAAAGATAATTATATAAACAGTAAGAAACATAGATGCAGTAATGTGCAAGGCAAAGATCATGTTGATAAAAGGGATTAAGAAAAAGAATGTAGACCGTTAAATGTCTCTGTTGGCATCTGACCATATTAGTCTCGGTAGCACAGTTATCTAAACATATACACCATTGTTTTAATGTGTGAAAAACATTCTTTTGTCATGCTATTCCTATCAACAGGTTTATTTTTTTACTCCACAAAAGTGGGCTTCATGGGTTATTTCATACCCCAAGTAGCTTTGAAATTACAAGATTTGGTCCTTTAAAAATAATTTCCATTTGCTTTACTTTTTATTTGCATACATTGCTATGTTCTTAGCATTACTGACATGTTTTTGTACAACACTTACTATTGATATAAATGTAATTCTGTTGCAGTAACATATCCTTTTCTGTTTCAGCTTTCTCTCTTTCACTGTCAGTGTCTTGGTGGTGCTGCGGTAGCGTTGTCGCCTCACAGTAAGACATTGTCCTCTTCGATTCTCAGCTAGAGTGTCTTCTGTGTGGAGACATGCATGAATGGGCGTACCTTATTTGAAGGTTGTGCATCAGAGCTGGCAACTCGGCACGTAAAAATCTACTGCCAATCATTAGCGGACCGGAGTTCCGCTGTGGCGACCCCTAACCGGGAAAAGCCGAAAGACACAACAACAACTGTCAATGTCTTGGAATTACATACTGAACTATTGCATTTACATATTCCTTGCCACTATCTTTTCACCTTAACCCTTCCAGACAAAGACAGTGGAATGTATTTATATGCATCCAGACATATTTTTCTATCATTTTTTTTATTTAAAATGAAAGGGTTACAATCAAGTGTAAATACATTTCTGTCCTAAAGTGTAGTTTACATATGTGATTGTTAATGATGTCTGTTTCCAGTCAATGATTCTTGTAAACTCTTTGCCAGATAAATAAGAAAGTTTTCACAAGTGCATACAGTTGCTAGGCATTCTTTTCCATTTTAGGAACACCTTATCTGCACATCTGACAATGATTTGCTGACAGAAGCTATTATCTTTTACTTTCCACCCTGTACATAACTGATTGTTTTTACAACTACTGCACTGCCATCAGCGTCTAGTACCTTTCTGCCGTCTGCCCAATGAACCAAAATGTGACTAAGGCCCTTCTTTAATTGTTACAGGGCTTCTTGGTGTTCGCTCTTCTGCATCTCACTTTCTGTTTTTCACAGCACTGTTTGAATTGTCAGTTGATTTAATATTAGTATGTTAAAATTTTGAGCTATATTTAGCCATAGCTGGTAAACTTCTTTCATTATAGGCTTTTGTAGGTGGGGATACTGCTTATATGCCATTTAATTTAGCATGTTTACATGGCACTGTATTGGCTGAGAATATCTTTACCAATCTGCTGCACTTTCATCAGATTCATATGCTAACTTTTCAAGAACAGCTCTTTTTCTTTACGTCTACTGGGCACCATCCATACTGTTTCATATGTTTTGTCTTTCTGCAGATTATTAAACCCTTTTAGTTTCTTACATGTGTGTACCTTCCAAGATGGGGGGAGGGTGGCCTAATGGTTAAGGTCTTCACCTTTTACAAACAAAAGGTGCAGGGTTTGAATCCCACAAGGGATAATTGGCTAGGCTTAAAATGGCTCACAATAGCAGTTAGCCTAGTACTAATCTATGAACCTATAAGACTTACTGTATAACATGCTGGAATATGTCTGATGCACATTTCATACTAAATCTCAACATTCTGTAATGCATCGGTACCACATGTGTTTAAAAAGTTGCAGTCCTCTTGCTTTCTAGTTGTACCTCAAGCTGGTTATATCCTATCATGAAACAAGCTTGATAACCATTATTGCCTGACTGATTTTGCTTATTGTATCATCTACTACAGAAGCCAAGTGTGTGTGTGTGTGTGTGTGTGTGTGTCTCTCTCTCTCTCTCTCTCTCTCTTTCTCTTTCACTGTATGTATATCACTATCTGTAACCTGCCTTGGTTGACCTTATCTTGCACTGTATATGTATATGTTGTGTATAAAAGGCACATTACCCCTTTTCTGGATTTATTTGGCTTATGGATATAATTTATGGGTGAAATATATGTATCAGTATCCATTTTTTAGTTCCTCTTTCACTTTCTTTCAAAGGTAAAAAAGGTATTCATTACAGTAAATGGTCTATGTATGTAATTTTAAGGTATATGTGTAACTTAATCTGTTTTTTTTTTCAGATTTCTAATACAGTGAAACTAATTAAATAGGTTATAACGAAAACCAAGGCACAAGCTTGTTCTGTGAATTGTTGTGCCTTGGTTTTCAGTTGACATATTACTATTCCCCGAATTGCTAGCGAAATGGCAGAGACTTAATATAGAGGTGAGTCGGAATTATCTTAGACTTTTAATAGACTTTTTTATACCAGAAGAAAGTAAATTGATAGAAAGCATAAATGCGAAGCAACAAATGTTATATAGAGACTTTGCTGATGTTCTGGTTCAACCACTACTGGAGAACTTACTGGACTGTGTTTTAGCATTTGAAAGGAAGCTACTACAACAAAAAAGGAATAAAGCTAAAAGAGACATTAATGATTTTAGACAAAGCCATGTCTTTACTTGGCCCAGACCAGGACATGGACAGAATGAACGTAATGCAATGGTGAACAATGATAATGCTATGAATAGTTCACAATATGTGAATAAAAGGAATGTAGAGAATGTTATCTTATGTGACAATATTAGTAATGAAGTTAAGAAGAATATGTGTACTTTAAATGCTCCAAACAATAATGCTGGGAATAGTAATATGTCGACTTTAAATGTTCAGAGTATACCTTCTGCTGATGAGATTACAGAATTAAATGATGATGTTTGTATAGAGAATGTAGCAATCGATGTAACTGATAAACCCCACTGTAAAGATTCAATAGATGTTATACACATCGTACACCCCAGTGTGAACTTAGACACTAATTTATATCCTAATGTTCACATAGTTAAAGACAAGACACCTCATATGAAATGAGACTCTGAGGCTGTAGTGAGACCAAAGGTTAAAACCACAGAAAAATCTAGCAATAAAACAAATGCTGAATTGGTTTTTCCTCTACCGATACGTATGGACAAAGGCCCACAGAGGTCGAGGTCTATGAGTCGTGGGAGGCAGAAGAGGAAATTTTCAGGAGACATTCCATCCAACCAAACTTTAAAGAAAATGTGGACGCACAAGAATTAGTGCACAATACATCAAGTAAGACACTAACTTATGAAGATATTCAATTGTTAAGCAAGGGTCTAAACTTTATTCCAAGAAGTCACAGTAAACTAACAGACACAGTCACTGACTTGAAAATATTTTGCAGAAATGTCATGCTAAAATTGTTATATAAAATTAGAAGTTATGTACCTACCATAACGTTCCATGTTAGTTGTCTTCTCTCGCCTTCTTTCTTGCTGGATGGGTTCGGAGCCGATCCTCGGCTCTGACTCGGCACTTGCTTAGCTTGAGAACTCCTTTTACCAGCTCGAGGCAACCCTATATCCCATGATGCAAGGTGGGACTACCTCAGATCTCGTTTGGTAGTTAAAATACCCTGCTAAAAGACTAACCTAGTAGAACTAGGAAAAAAACAAGTTCTAAAACAAAAGAATCTTCTATTGAAGACTCAGGAGAGAACAACGTGAGAAGAGAAACCCTTCAAGATCTGTCCAGGCCAGGGGGAAGGAGGGAGGGACGCGAAGAAAGAAGGCGAGAAGACAACTAACATGGAACGTTATGGTAGGTACATAACTTCTAAATGTTAAGTTGTCAATCTCGCCTTCATTCTTGCTGGATGGGGCCGCGTCCCTAGCACCTGTATCCCGGGTGGCTCAATGGAACAGACTCTTGAGAACTGTGGAACCAAAACTGGCTCTGTCCCTGGAGGCCAAATCTAATTTGTAATGAGAGACAAAGGTATGAGGAGTGGCCCAAGTAGCTGCTGCACAAATGGTATCAATGGGTAGCCTATCCTGAAAAGCTGTAGAAGTGGATAGACTCCTGGTTGAGTGTGCCTTCGGTTTAGAGGGTAGTTGCTTGCCTCTGAGCGAATACACATAAGAAATGGTGGAAGATAACCATCTGGATAAGGTCACTTTTGATACTGGGAGACCTTTCCTGTTTTCTGCATAGGAGACAAATAATTGGTCTGATTTCCTGAATTGTTTAGTTCTATGCAAATAATACCTGAGCTGACGATGGACATTCAAAAAATGAAGCTTTTGTTCAGCTCTGTCAGAATAGTTTGGGAAAAAAACTGGTAGATTGATGGATTGATTAATATTAGTTTGAGAAACAACTTTGGGGAGAAAGGATGGATTTGTTCTCAAGGATACCCTGTCCTTGTGAAAAACCAAGTAAGGGGGACGGATGCAGAGAGCTTGAATCTCGGATACCCTTCTTGCTGAAGTGACAGCCAGTAAGAATATAGTTTTCCAGGTCAATAACTTCAAGGAGCATGAAGCAGATGGTTCGAAGGGTGGTAAAATCAAGGATGCTAACATTAAATTCAGATCCCATTGTGGAGGAGGATGTTTTATTGGCGGCTTCAGGAGAAAAACTCCTCTCAGAAAGGCTTTGCATAGTCTGTGTGACATAATGTTTTGATCTTGCAAGCCAACATGATATTTGGAAATAGCCGCCAGTTGAACTTTAACTGTTGATGAAGAAGATCCTGACTGAAAAACTTCAGCTAGAAAATCTAAAACAGAATGCACAGGTGCAGTAAAGGGATCAATGTGCCTGGAGTTTGCCTTTGCCCAAAGGGAAAAACATCGCCACTTGCTAGCATAAATCGTTCTGGTGGACGACTTCAAAGAAGCTATTAAGATATCTCTGACAGGATCAGAGATCATAGGAAGCCTGGCTAGGGAAGGAAGTGGAGCAACCAAGCAGTGAGGTTGAGAGAACGAATGGCCCGGTGCTGTTGACCCGATTGGTGGATCAAAAGATCCGGAACTGGGTCCAGATGCCAAGGCTGCACCAGGAGGTGACAATGCAGAGTCAGAAATCAAATTTGCCGAGGCCAGTAAGGGGCAATGAGAATCAACTTGGCCCTCAAAACGGTAGCTTTCTGAATGACTTGTGGAATCAAGGGGAAGGGAGGAAAAGCGTACAGAAGTCCCCGGGGCCAATCCTGGGTTAGAGAGTCTCTCAGGGGTTGGCCTGATAGGGGAAAAAGGGTGAAGAAGTCGGGGCATTTATTGTTTTGGGGTGTAGCAAAAAGATCGCAACAAGGGGTGCCCCACTTCAGAAATATCTGGTCCACTATAGATTGATTGAGAGACCACTGGTGAGGCATGAGAATGGCTCTGCTCAGCCTGTCCGCCAAAAGGTTGGACCTGCCGGGGATGTGCGTTGCTATCAGAAACCGATGAGAGGAGATTGCCCATTGTTAACGTCTGAGAGCTTCTCAACACAACGGATAGGACCTGGTCCCGCCCTGCTTGTTGATGTACCAGACCACAGACATGTTGTCCGTTTGCACTGCAATAGTCCCCGCGGGAAGAAAGTCGTTGAGGGCTTGCAACGTTAAAAGCACCGCTCTCATCTCCAGGACATTTATGTGCAGATGGTATTCTATGGGTTGCCACGTCCCGTGGACCATCCTGCCCTGATAATGCCCCCCCCACCCGATCAGAGAGGCATCCGTAGTGACTGTGGCAACCGGAGGAGGGGGAACAAATGGTCGGCCCTGATGCAGAAGAGGGGAAGATATCCACCAGTTTAGATGAGTCCTGCACGATTGTGAAACTAAGATTTCGTGTCTCATAGGAAGGCTGTGGAACGACCACTGAGTGAATAACATCCACTGCAGAAGACGCATATGGAAGCGAGCCAGTGGTAGAAGAACAATGGCCGCAGCCATAAGACCTAGAACTTTCAGTATCAATCTGGCTTTGACTTTGCTGCTCTGCAATAAAATCCGAACGTATTTTTGGATGTCCAGAATTCTCTGATCTGTTAGTCTGGCTAACAAACTGATGGTGTTTAATTCTGCGCCTATAAAGGTGATAGATTGGCAAGGCAACAGAGAAGATTTTTCGAAATTCATTGAAATTCCCAAACTTTTGCACAGCTGCAGAGTGTAGTCTCTGCTCTGATGAAGGTGATGCTTGGTGGTGGCGGAGAGGAGCCAGTCGTCCAAATAAGGAAACACCTGGAATCCTTGACGTCTCAGATGAGCTGTGACCACTGCCATGCATTTGGTAAACACTCTGGGGGCTGAAGTGAGGCCAAAGGGCAGGGCTCTGAATTGATAATGACTGGTCCCTAGCCGAAAGCGGAGAAACCTCCTGGAGCGCCTGTGTATCTTTATGTGATAGTACGCGTCCTGAAGGTCTATCGAGCACATCCAGTTGTCCTTGCCCAGAAAGGGCAGAATGGACTGAAGCGTGACCATCCGGAATCTTGCCTTCTTGACAAACCTGTTTAGATTGCTCAGGTCTAATATTGGTCTCCAATCTCCCGTCCTTTTGGGGACCAAAAAGAATCTCGAGTAGACGCCGGATCCTACTTGGTCTGCTGGAACAGTCTGGATGGCTCTTTTTTCTAGGAGCTTTGAAACCTCCTGTTCTGCCAAATCCCTTTGACCGGGTGAGATGTCTGGAAGGGATTGGTGAGGTACGGGATAACTTTCGAAGGGGATTTTGTAACCCTCGGATATGATCGACTGTACCCACATATCTTGTGAAAGGGAACGCCAGGCTACTGGGTACAGCAAAATCCTTCCCCGACTGCCTCCAAGGGCGGACAGTCGGGCAACACCTCAGGGATGCTGAAAAGGCTTCTCAGGAAGAGACTCCCTGTTGCCCTGGTTCTGAGGACCCCCTCTGCCTCTAGGGCGGCGTTTATTATTGTTACCCCCTCTGCCTCTGGGGGTAAACTGACCACGTGTGTCCGGCGCTGCTCCTTGGGATTTACGGAACCACATCTTCCCTCCCTTCTGACCCTTGGGATAGGGTCTAGAAGGGGTGGAAAAATGGACTCCAACGGCAGAAAGAGTTTTGCCGTCCTGCTCACACCTGGTCAAGGTTTCCTTCACCTGAGGTCCGAACAAAGCCGAACCGTCAAAGGGGGTATTGGTGAAGGACGCCTTAAAGGGGTCCGCAAAATTACAAAGCCGCATCCAGGCTTGACGTCTAAGAGCCACTCCTGTGCCTGCGGCTCTGCTTGCACCATCGGCTGCATAGGATATGAGCCGCATGGAGGAGTTGGTTAAAGAATTTAGGATTGCTAGCTGTGAGGCAATCTTGTCTTGAGCCCCAGCAGCTGAAGGATCCTGAACCACTTCACCTAGTTCCTTGAGAATATCTCTTTGAAGCCTGGTGAAGTGACAAAGGTAGTTCAGCGAACGCATAGCAAAGGTTGCTGAAGAAAACATCCGCTTTCCATACCTGTCCATGGTCCTAGAATCTTTGTTAGGAGGATGAACAGGTACTGAAGGATCCACAAGTTCCTTCCTGGTGGCCGCCGCCACCACCATAGCATCCACAGAGACGCCCTTAGAAAGAAACTGCTTGTCTGAAGGGGCCGTAATAAATTTGGATGGTCTCCTGGGGACTGGTTCCACAGAATCTGGAGCTGCCCACGCCTTCCGAGCCACTACCTGCATAAGTGGGTCGAAAGGTGGAGACACCCAGGAGGTGGAGGGTCGGGATCCAAAAGCCTCCAGGTATACCGACTCATCCTCGGAGGGGTCAATGGAGGGCCAATTCCCCCTCTGTTTGAGGAGCTCAAGGATGTCTGAAAAGGAGACATCCTCAGAGGGGGACCGTGGGGAACCCTCTGACTCATCTAAGTCGGTATCAGATGTTGTAGACTCAGGGGAGTCTGTGTGTTTCCTCTTACATGTCCTCTTCCGAGGGGGTTCCCCTGCCGGATCAGGAGAAACCTCAGAAGAGGAAGTTATTCCCAATGGGGAAACCTGGGGCGATGGATCCCTGGGCCTAAGAGCAAGAGGCTGGCAAGAGACATCCACAGGCACCGAAGAGGGAGGAGCTAAAGGGATGGACCGTTGACCTGGCTCAGGTGCCAGGACACTTCTCATCACCTCAAAGGCTCCTCTCCCCGGGAGGCCGGAATATTCCCGTTCCGAGGAAATAGGAATTCCCGGCTCCACTGAGAGAGAAGGCACCGAGGCCGATGTCAGTGCCGAGCTTACCAAAGCCAAAGCCCGAGAGGGAGAGCGGGGTCGGACAAGGGTCCGATGCCACTAGCCCCCTCGGAGCCGACAAGGGAAACTCGACAGCCGGATCCCTCCAAGGAAGGTCTCATGGAGGAGATCGGAGCCGAAGACGACGGAGCCGAAAGGGGATGTATCGGTTCCGGCGCCGACACGGTCGCTGTCCCGAGAAGCTCCGGCTCCGAACTCTGGAGGGGAGTCGGAGGAGGAAGTTCAAGGGGAAGAGCAATAGCCGAAGTCTGCTGAGATGGGCTATGGAGCATTTGGGCTAGTGCCTGTGACTTCAACAGCCTGCTTACCACCCTCTCTAAATCATGGTCAGACAGCCTGGAAGATCTCGAAGATCGGCTCCGATGACTCCGCTCCGACAAAAGAGGAGACCCCGGAGCCAAGTGGATAGATTCCAAAGAAGGGGACTGAGATCTCTTCTTGGACGAAGCCATCGGAGCCGACGTCCTCTGGGTTCCAGATGGATCCAAAGGCTTCTTGGCTCCGATACTGGATAATATGTTGGCTCCAGCCGGAGCCGACAAGGCAACAGTAGATTGAGTGTCAGAACCGACCAGAACCGACACTACCACCTCAGAAGAAGAAAGATCGGCTCCGGCCGGAGCCGATCTCGACTCCGAAGGAGTCGGAGCCACCGGGGAAGGCTTAGAAACTGTAGCCTGAACCTTAGGTGGCTTGGAAGGTTTACTAGACCCAGTTTTAGTGGGTGAACCTTCTGGCTTTAGTAAGCCACGGAGGATCAACTTATTCCTCCTCTCCTGCAGGACTCTCTGGCTAAAAGAGTGACATATGGCACAGGAGTCCTGCAGGTGTAAAGGCCCCAGTAAACACAAGAAGTGTGACCGTCTGTCAGAGACATTTTCTGACAGCACGAGTCACACTTCTTGAAGCCTGAGACCTTTCCTTCCTTAGACATAGTCCAAGTAAAAATAACACTCACACACCCCAAACAGTCACACAATTAATCCCAACAAACACACACACACAGATAGGGATTAAGAAAAGGGGCCTAGGCCTAACTGAAAAATTAAACTTTACAATAACTAGAAAGTTTTGTTTTTTTTAAATATATGGGGAAATAGGGTGGGCTGTAGAAACACTACACACTATAATATGGAACAAGGGAGAGACAAAACCCTGACTAAACTGTTTGAAAATTCAAACTTACCTGAGCTGGCAAAAAAGAGACCTCTTCGCAAAGCGGCAAACGAGATCTGAGTTAGTCCCGCCTTGCATCATGGGATATAGGGTTGCCTCGAGCTGGTAAAAGGAGTTCTCAAGCTAAGCAAGTGCCGAGTCAGAGCCGAGGATCGGCTCCGAACCCATCCAGCAAGAATGAAGGCGAGATTGACAACTTAACATCCCAAACTAGCAATACTTCTAAAACAGAAGCATTCACATTTAAGAGACTAAGTGATTTCGTGCCAACCCATCACCCACTCGTTGAGGCATATTTGAAGTTAACTGAAGATGAGTTACATGTATACTATGCAGATAGAGTAGAGCAAAAAAGATGTAAAAGGAGAGATAATTTAACTTAGAAAGAAGGAGTAAGTCTAAAACAATTACAGGAAGACCCTACTATAGTTATTAGACCAGCTGACAAAGGAGGCAGCATTGTTGTTATGGATATGCAAAATTATATCGGAGCAATGACAGAATTGATGCAGGACAAATTCTATGATTTAATAACAAAAGACGATGTTATAGAAACTATAAGATATGTGAAGAATACGCTAGAGGATATTTTCAAAAGTAAACTGATTGACAAGGAATTATTTGACTATCTTAATATTCTAACACCTACTATACCAGTTATTCAAGGACAGCCGAAAATACACAAGGATAATAAGAACCCACCCATGAGACCAATAGTTTCTGGACGAGGTTGGGTCACAGAACATCTATCAGTATTTGTAGAAAAAACATCTGAGGGCTGTACTAAATAAAAATAAAATAGTACTAAAAGACACTAAACAATTCCTTACAGAATTTTATGATTGTATTCAAGACAAAACAATCACTAAAGACTATTTATTTGTCACATTTGACATACAGTCACTGTTCACAGTGATTCCCAATGAACTGGGCTTGAATTATACATTACAGTACCTGAAAAATCACAGTGACTATACCAATGTACTTATTGACTTAATAGTTCACTTTTGGAATTAGTCTTAGAAAATAATGTCTTTATGTTCAAGGATAACATCTATAGACAGAAAGATGGCGTAGCCATGGGTACATCTTGTGCCAACAGCTACGCCAATATGTTTCTTGCACATTGGGAAGAACATACATTATTTCTACAAAATTTCTTTGAGAAACATGTGATATTTTACAGACGTTTTGTGGATGATGTCTTTATTCTTTGGAAAGGGACACCCCAACAACTTGAATCCACATACCTAATCATGAACAATTTAATACCATGTCTTAAGTTTACCATGAAGTTTTCAGAGGATAGAATTGAGTTTCTAGACTTATATATAGAGAGGCTACATAATAATTTAATTAACACTGGAGTTCATTGTAAAACATGTTATGTTAACTCATTGCTTCTAAGATCCAGTATGCACCCTCCTTTTGTCTTTAGAAATATTGTGAAAGGACAAGCTATTAGAGCTTCCAGACTGAATCCAATGGAAGAGGGATTTCACACTGAGATAAATGATTTGAAATATAGACTATTAAACAGAGGATATAAAGTCGAGGAAATACATTCTAAGATAAAGTGTACAATTTACGCTCCACTTCAGCTATGCCATACTTTGGATCCAACAGTGCTAGCTATAATGAGAAACAAAATATGAGTGAATCTTTCACTAAATTCTCCACCTTCTTTTCATCTGATCATATAGAGATTAAGCAGATTATAGACAAACACTGGGGTATATTACAGATAGATGAAGAAATTAAACAGATAGTAGGAGAAACACCGAGGTTTATCTTTAAGAATAAACACAACTTAAAAAGAATTTTATGCCATCCTAAATTTGATAGGAAATCTATACAGAATGGATGCACAAGACGCTGTGGTCGCTGTAATTTCTGTTGTTACATAGACAGTAAGGCAGAATTCTTTCATCCTGATCAACAGAAAGTTTTTAATATAAGAGCTGAAGCCAACTGCATGACTTCTCATGTGATATACCTAGCTGTTTGTCAATTATGTTCATCCTTCTATGTTGGTAAAACAAATCGACCACTGAGGGATAGGATAAGGGAACATGTATATCACATAAGGAAAGGTACATTACATAATGCCCTTGCCAAGCATGTAGCATTAAATGACGACACACATAAATTTTTGTTCAAGGTACTTGAAGTAATTACTCCCAACTTTAGAGGGGGTGACATTAAGATATATACAGAGAGTAAGGAAACTGAATGGATAATTCTACTAAGATCAGATAAAGGATTAGGCCTCAATGATAGGGCCTCTATCAAGCCAAAATTAAGACAGCGTAGAAACATTAGATAAACCCCCTAGAAATAGGTATTCTATCTCTCTGTAAACGAATTGTCTTTTATATCACTACCATGTCATTACGTCATAGATTTAGTTACCACATGTAGTGTGGTTACTTTATTTTATAAGACATTATATTAATTTATACATACATATATATGAAATTTTATATGTTAGACATTAAGCATACTTGTCTATAGAATCTTTCTCACACTAATATCTATTTTAATTACAAATATATATGTACTAACTGATATGTTTTTAATATAACTTTTTATATATAACTTTTTTATATATGCGTTTCCTATGTATACTTTATATATGAGATTGTTTTTAAATGGTTTTATCTTTATCAGATTTGTATATTAAGCTGGGTCTTTGATGTCTGCCTGCTTCTTTAAATAATCATACCAATTAACTTACTTGATTGATTAATTGTTTAAAACCTGTGTATATATAAGATGTGGAATCTTAGAATGAATGTAAGATCTGATGAAGCTACACAGCGAAAGCGCTTATCTTATTAATTATTGATAATAAAGTACTTTGAACTTTAAGTGTTACACTTGTTTTCGCTCAGTCCTGCTATTTTGATTTACTATAGCTTTAATTTTATGTTTTAATGACTATGTAATTGTGAAGCTTTTCTCTCCGGGTCTCCACTGAAAAAGAGCTCTGACCCAGTTGAACCAAACTGGTCAACAAATGTCAAATAAATAAAATAAATAATAAATAAATGAATCCAATATATGTGCCATCATCAAATTTGCATGCATGTCAGTTGTGCCTCATTTACATACAAAATGACACCCAATTCACATGCCAATCAAGATAGCCCCAAACACACCTGCACAGTCCCATGGGGGGGGGGGTTGAAGGATTCCCAATACAAATCAAGAAGCATCACTCTATCAGTGAGTAAAGAGTGTACTTTAAATGCTACACTATGTAGCAAGAAAATGATAATTGCAAAGACAGAAGTTTAAACTGGTATTAATACTGCTGAATCATGCTATATGAACTTAAGATCATCAAAAGAACTGCATGGGACAGACTTAATGTATCTTCAAGTGCATTCTTTCTTGTGGCAAGAATCATTTTGAAATCTGTGTCTGAGATTTATAAAGATGTCGCTCTATAAAATAGAATAGGACTGGTACATTGGCCAAATGATTCATAAAGATGGCCCTCCATAAAATGGAATAGTGCTATTATACTGGCCAAGTACATCCTAGAGTTTCATGGAAATCATAACATTGCCTTAACTCCCTGGAGCAGTGTCCTACATCACTGTATTCCTACATAAGACCTGGTGTACATCAGTTATGAACATGAGGGTCCACAGCATGGTCCGTAATTCATAGATTTTGAATCATGGAGTCATAACTCTCAATTGTCCAGATTTTCACAGTGTGTATAAATTTTTGCCTCAAACCTTTGGTCTGTTTCTCATAAAATTGTTGGATTTCTTGCAAATCAGTGGTATTATCTGAGGAATGAAATTAGCAAATAATGTCATACATTTGATTTTCAGACTGCATATCCTTTAGAAAATGCATTTTAATACATAATTTGATTTTCAGACTTCATATCCTTTAGAAAATGCATTTTAATACATAACCTGTTATTCTAGCAACTCTCTAAGTTTATAAAAGCAATATTTAAAATCTGTCCCTATTTTTGGGCCTTTGTACCCTCATTATATCAGGCTTTGTCCAGATTTCTTGGGCTAAGAGGTTGAGAAGTATACATAGAGCTCAATGTAGCATTGTTGCCAGAGTTTATGTTAAAACAACTGCAGACTTCTATTAACATGAAAAAAAGAATGCTGTGCCTGACATCCTATATGAATCAATAGCTTTCAATAATTAAATATGATGTCCCTTACTATCCTGAGTCAGTAACTAATGAGCTTTAGTCTTCACTACTGACTCCAATGTGAGACTGTCACTTAAACAGGAGTAATATTTCACAATTTTCCCCTAAGAGCACAACAGGAACACACTCTATTTTCCTGTGACTGGACTAAATATCTCTGACACCCCAAACATCTTTTCTTATTATACACTTCAGAGCAGTGTGTCCCAGTTTAAGAACTCTGATACACTTGCACTGAAAGGAAATTTAAACCTCACACATCCAAACACTTCTAGGAAAGCCTGACACAGATCTTCAGATGTGTCCCTTCCCCAAAATAATATGGTAATGCAATCACAGTGTCTTCATGCGCTTCTAAAGGGGTATCCAATTATGAAAATTAAACATCAAAATAAATTATAGCTATGACCAGACGTGACCAGGCTCTCTAGGTGAACTGTGGAGTATCAAACAGGTATAAGCACTCTCTAATCTCTAAAGAAAGACACTGATTTCCAGCAACAATGTAAAGTAACGAAAAGCATTTAATAATAAGTAAAATGATTACAAGAATGTAAATCAATAGCTTTCAATAAACACCAGAACTCAAAGACTGGAAATGTAAAATTAAGCAGCAGGATAGGAGAGCATTATTCTAGAAAAAGTCTATTGTAATAACTATGTTTTCCTAATCAAACTAAATAATACTCTCCCTGATCTAATCTAACACATAACAGAAAGGCCAAGACAGGCTTACAGTTCTTGGTGAGTTCTCTTTCATGGGTGTCCACTGACTGAAACTCTTCACTAACAGCTGCTCTTGACAAAATGCTGCACTTGACTAACTGCACAGTACTTGACAAACTGAAGTCTCAATTGTCTTATTTTTTTAAAAATAACAGTCAGCTGTTTGAAAAAGTCCTTTTTCTGTCAATCAGCTGTTTAAATAAAAACTTAGCAACCAGAAACATTGTAATGGCATCACTCACTGTTAGCTGATTCTCAACAGTTCTTTAGAATGTCCCTCTCCAACATGCTCAATTAGAAATGCATCAAAACACTGACAGATTATTTTAACATTCTGTGTAAACAGGGAAATACACAACATTTTAAAACGTACTCCCTGGGATTCAATAATGTTAAAATCCCGTGTCCGAATAGTGCAGTCGCTCCTGCACAGAATATGGCCACCGAGCGATCCAGTAAACAAGCCCGGGGACGTGAATGAGCCTGCTAACACTATTCTGCCACGGACATGACTGGATTATGCTAATGACCTCATTTGCTGGTGAAAACCATGCAAATGAGGTCAATCAATGATCCAGTAAGCAGGCAGGCATCCGTGGCAGAATAGTGCAGCTTGCAGAAATGTATTCAACTGCTAGCTGAATACATTTCTGCAAAAATTAAAATGGAGGCATGACAGCTCAAAGTAAAGCATGTATTATAATCCTTAGGCATGCAAATGGTCAAATATATGGTCATTGGCATGGGAAAGTGTTGCAAAATTATAAAAATGAAAGTTTTTTTTTTTTGGCCAATATCAACCGTTTAAGCATAGGGCAGCAGCAAGCAAATGGGATCGTGCTGAAAATAAATAAAAAAATACGAAAAGGCAATTTTAAGTGAAATCTGCATTTTGCCATTATAATCTATGGCATGCAGAATCAAAATAATAGCAGGGAACAGTGGCTGATAAGGGAAAAGGCTATTGTGTAGTGCTTTAACTAGGGACTAAGGCAGTGGGGTATGCTAATGAGGGAAATTTACTGAATCACAAAAAGGAAACAAGTGCCAAACTGCACCTAACCATGTAGGAGCTATAAAGCAGTGGTGTAAGCAGGAAAAGCAACTGACATGAAAAGGGGGTGTGTCATGCTTGGTGTAAACAGATTGGAGCTCCACGGCTCACATTTGAGCTTAGCTAAGCCCAGCTAAGCAAGGGGGTGTGCCTGAGGCTGTATTGACTTATTCCATGAAATGAAGAGCATTTTCATGTCCAGGGGAGGGTCATTTCTCATTGTTTACCTTAACTAAATGGGTTTAAAAAAAATAAAAAACAGAAATAGCAGGACTGTTTACATTTAGGTACTGGGTTGGCGCAGTGAGCCTCAGGCTTAAAAGGGTTGGAAATAGGAAGGGAAAAAAGGCAAATAGCAGAATAAAAGCAATCAAGTACAAACAAAATGGCAAGCAGGTGGAATGTATCATAGCCAGCCAATCATACAGGCAGCATCTGCAGTACAACAGTATAAAATGTGCAAACATCGTTCAGTCTGGTTTTCCCACAAACCTTGCACCATTGATAAACACATGCAGAGGAATTTTTAACCAAAAAAATCTTAAGAGCTGCTTTTGCTTTGATCTATAAGTATGTGCTAGAGGTTGAGGGCTGAGGATGGTGAGAAGGATAATGCTGACAACTACCTCAGACTGTGGAGGAGGAGAAGAGTGTTCAGACCTAGGGTAACCTACCAGGGGCTACATGATCTGGAGATAGTAGAGTGCTACAGGGTGGACAGGGACATACTTCAGCAACTCATTGAGCTGTGCCGGCCTCAATCTAAGACCCAGAGCCAACAGAGGGGAACCCATCCCAGTAGAAACCAAGGTATGTGTAGCCTTAAGAATACTAGCTATAGGTACTTTCCAAAGACCTATTGGGGACACCATGGGGGTCTCACAGGCATCTGCATTCAGGGAACTCCACCAGTTCCTGGATGCCATGCTACCACATGCTGGTGAGCAAATTTACTTCTCCAACACTCGTGAGGAGAGAACCAGCAATATGCGTCTCTTCCACCATATAGCAGAGGACCCAGAGGTACTATTTGTGATAGACTGCACGGACATCCACATCAAAGCACCACCTGGTGAACAGGGTAGGGTCTACATAAACCCAAGGCTTCCCCTCTATCAACTGCCAGGTCATGTGCAATGTCCAGGGCATTATCATGAATGTGTGTGCTGGCATCCCTGGAAGCTATCACAACTCCCACATCTGGCATTCATCACAGCTGTACCAGGCATTTGCCAGTGGGGACATTCCATATGGCCATCTGGTGGGGGATGCTGGCTATGCACTGGAGCTGTGGATGATGACACCCATCAGAAATGCACACACACCCACTAAAGAACGCCATAATGAGGCACATGCACAAACCAGGATCATTATAGAGCTTGTGTTCGGGATGCTCAAGTCATGGTTCCCCTATCTTGACATATCTGGTGGAGCCTCGCAGTACTCTCTAGCCACATGTGCACACATGTTCATAGTATGTGCATGCTACATAATATGATCCTGTGGAAACAGCTCCTGTAGGAACAGCACGGAGAAGGGCCACACAGCTCCCCACCATTGCCAAGGTCCCCAGAGGGACAGAGGGACTTGGAGGAGGATCCCCCTGAGCCTGCTCCTGTAGGCAGATGGAGGCATGCTCAGTATGCCCAGGCCTTGGCAAAGAGGCAATGCATAGCACACAGACTGACACTGTAGGGACCCAGGGACTGATACCCACACACACAGTAAAATAGATACCACACACATCACACTACCAGTAGCTTACCCTGTATAGGCAGTGTACTGCATTCATCTGACACAGTCAGCCCTCATCCACCATCCCCACAACTGCTGCAGGCACAAGGTAAGTCAGTCTTGTAAACAATAAATGAATGGAGTAGTATGTTCCAGTAGCATATCTATGGTATTGCTGCATGCATGCAAGGGAATGGGGTGGTCTACTTGAGAGCAGCAGACAACTGACAGCTATGTGGGATACCAGGAAATGTCTGCCCAATACTGGCTTCCCCACACTATGCATTATTATCCAAGGTTACAAATCCCACTGCAATATATGCAGTGGGCCAACTAAGTGGGGGGGGGGGTCATACTTCACATGCATGGATGTCAATGTGGGGATACCATACTCACCCCTCAGACTCACCCAGCAAGTCAGCCATAGAAAATCATAAAGGAATGTCTGGCAAAGGGCCATAAATGGCATCAATGATGGAATACCCCCTACAGACTTACACAGTGATATCACAAAAGGTCTTGCAGTTGCAGTAAGGCTCTGAAGGGTAAGAAGTCTGAAACTCGATTGTATGCCATTACAATCTAACCTGTGGTCTCTAGTGATATGCCTCTATTCTCCAAGACAGGGCACAATACTATGCTAACTGGAATGAAAACATAAAGCCAATATCAGCACAGTATGTGCAAATGTGTACCATTGACAGGTGTGCCCCCCCACACCCATATTTCCATAGAAATGCAGTAACATGTAAGTTTGTAGGATAATAGCAGAAGAGCACGCATTGCCAGGGCTGTCCCAATCTACAGGATAACTTGTTGTATGTCCACAATATACAGGGGTCAAGGATCTATGTTTATGCGTGGGAAATACTGTCAGGATGTGGCCACCACTTACTACCGGCTGTTGTGTGTTAGTGCCCTAGGTACATTACTGTTGTAGACAGGGCCCTGTTCCAAGAATCACAGTACCAACTATTTTGCATGTCAGCTACACCTATGGTGGGAGTTGTACACACTGTCCAGATGTCAATATCCATTACTACCAGTAAGCTGGACAGGTCATGGACAGGGGACTACACATATGAAAAGTACACAGGTCAGAGTAACCTACACAGTGCCTACCATACCTCTCAACTGTACAGACCTTTTGCAGAATGTACAGAGATTTGCATCATATTTGTGATGTCTTTATCATGAAATAGTGGTTGTGTGGCAAATCATTGGCAAACCACGAAAGTCTAAAGTCAGAAAATAATGATGGATTGTAGTATCTCAGACTTCATATCCTATAGAAAATGCATGATAATGCAAAATCTGTTATTGTATCATCCTTCTAGGTTTGTAAGGCCAATAGTTAAAATGGACCCTATAATTAAGTCTTTGTCACCTAATTAATTATGGCTTTGTCCAGATGTCTGGCTTTCATACGTAGACAGAGATGGTGCCTAATAGCACAGCAGGTACCTGAAGGTCAGTGTACTGGAAGGTCATAAAAGGCTGCCACCTTACTGTGTCAGCACTGACAACATTTCACTGGCCAACAGCAAAACCCCTGGAATGGCAGGTTGTCGCAAAAGGAGCACAAGTATGCCCTGTATATCTGTTCTGCTTGTCTTAACATTGCATTGCCTGCAAAGTATTTGCAAAATAAGAAAAGGTTATGTAAAAACATCAATGGCAGACAGTGGAGAAGCTGATGTCACACCCATAACAGAAAGCGAGCAAGTAACAAACTGGTCCCTCAACTGTCTATGTGTGGCAGAACAGTATACACACCCTGTCCCCATGTGTGGGCCTTCATCTGACTGTCATATGTGGGCCTGTCCAGATGTCAGAGTCAGTGACAGTTTGACAGCTTGGCTGAAATGTAGCTGCATAATAACATAGTAACATGAACTGTCTGAGTAGTGGTGCAATGATGGACAACCTGCCAAATAGATACGCTCAGAGGTGTGTAGTCCACAACCTTGTGTGTGATGTCATGGCATTTACCATGCTCACACCAGAATTACAAATACATAACAGCAGCCACTGTGGGTAAACCCTGTGATCGAGCTACAGAAGGATAGAGAGACACAGAGAAGTGGGAGGGGGACCACTGGCCAGACAAATGCAGAATGTTCACACCAGAGCACATTTTGCAGTAACATAGGTGCCCTGCAGTGTATGGAGTCAGTAAGCATCACCTGCAAATACACAACACACGCCCACATAAGTGGAAGTCCACAACAAATCAAACCTCAATTAAAGGACACCTCAGAGGTAAAAACACATGAGAACTTCCCAAACCTACACACCACAGACCATGTATACTCCACACACCAGGGTCCTGCAAACACTAAGGCCTTACCATACACACAACATATTACTCATAGAAGTCTCCACTGTGAGACACACACAGATCTGACACACACCAGGCAGGATAAGGAGAAAGTCATGATTACTTGTCTGGCAGGTGCCATAATCTGCCATATCACACATGCACTCAAGTCACTCCACAACAGGTACAGGTATCACACTAGCCTGGTCCATGGCTGTGTGAATTATGTCAGAAGTACCACATGGACTATAGAAAAACAGACATGATGCAGCGTGCTGAATATGTGTCCCATTCAGGTATGTCTCTAGCCATAAGCAGCATTCTGCGACACCCAGAGAGATGGATCAATACGAGCAGAAAGTGATTTGTCAGTAACACCTGACTTACTTACCATTGTCACCCCAGGGGGATCCACTGCCTGGCATCCTGAGAACATATGAGTGACAGAATGCACTGCCTTGCTACAGATGGCCTTCAGCAGTCTCAGATGACCTACAGGCCTCTGGCAAAGGCCCATGCCTCAGCCATAGTGCTTTTGTAGGGAATGTCATGGGGTCCATACTACCAACATAACACAGTCAACAAAATACAAACGAAAGGCCATGCCGCTAAATGCTAGTAGCATACCTCTCAAACTCATAGAGCAAGAAATCTTGACAAAGTCATACATAATGGTGGGATAAAGGCCCAACTATAGGGACACTTTTGAAATAATATTCTCATAATGTTAGAAAGGTGATAGAATAACAGATGGGTTTGTGTAGTAGCTTGGATTTCATGAAGGGTGTGAAGTCTGAGAAACTCTAATGTTTGGCCATTATTCCCTGACTGCAACCCTGAGTGATTTGCAACAAACTTGCTAGAAAACCACAATGTGATAGGAAACTGACCAGATATGTGATGCATGAATCTGGATAATCTTTAGAAAAAAGTTTGAAATGGGTTTCCGTGATAGTCTGTTCTGTATATGTTGTTAGTTTCAAAGAAAACAATAAAGTTAGAGAGGGACAGTCAACAATATAAGGAAAGCAAGGTCTACCCAACAGAAAATAGAGTACACTTAAAAAGTTTTCATTATAAAAGCAGTAGGAATCTGGCACCAAGGGAAGTACAGGGGTATGAGGAAGAGTATATCTATGGGGGAGACAGAGTTAACAGAGAGACTTGGGATCAGGATTTTCCAGTACTTCATCGCTCAGAAAGAACAGCACAGAGACAGATGAATATGGGGGGAACATTATCATTATTAACCCATGATTTAGAGAAAGAACAAACAGCAGAGAATGGATTAACATCAACAATAGATAGACAGTTAATAGTTAATACATTGGATGGGTTTACTATTTACAACTATACAGAACAGACTATCACGGAAACCCATTTCAAACTTTTTTCTAAAGGTATTAAATTTGTACCTCAATCCAGAGCCAATATGGTGGACAACATTACAGAACTAAAGTTGTATACTAGGAAATTGAACTTTGACATTTTATTTTCAGATAATATTTACAATCAGACTAATAACAGAGACATTCGACACGAGTAGTGTGTACAACCCACCCCTTCACCCTTTAATTGACACCTTTGAGAAAATAGTGTTGGAAGAAATATATGAGTCTCATGAGAGAAACAAAACTAAGAAAATAAACTGGAATCTAAGTAAAGAAGCATTTAATCTTTTAATGGATTTGAGAAAAGATGAGGCTATTAGGATAATGATTCCTGATAAGGGAGGTGGAGTGGTGTTATATAAATTAACTGATTACTCAGATGAAATGCAAAATTTGTTGTTCAATGAAGAGACTTATGTTGTGGTTTCTACCAATCAGATTAATATCTCCTATGCCTGGATCAATTCCTATTTAGAGGAATATCTATTAAATAACAGAATAGAACAAGAATTATATGATTTTTTGTATGTGAGGGACCCAATAATTCCAATTTTTTTTGGAATCCCTAAAATACATAAAAATATTGATAAACCACCTTTTAGACCTATTGTGGCAGTGGGGAGTTCCAAAACTTATCCATTAGCAGTGCTAGTAGGTTTCTGGGTGAAATGTAGTAAATGAAAGAGAACACTTGGTTAAAGATTCTTGGGAATCCTTGGGGCATTAAAAAAAGAGAAATGGCAAGACAACCTGATACTTCTTACTATAGACGTGAAAGATTTATTCACGGTGACACCTAAAAGGAAGGGTTGGAACTTTTTGAAGAAGCTTTATTCGCTTTTTCCAAGTTGGAGCATAACAAGATTAATCTAACTTGTGAAATTATGAGCTTAATTTTAGAAAACAACTTTATCTTCTTCGAAGATGAGTATTATCAGCAAATTTGGGGTGTAGCGATCGGGGCAGCATGTGCCCCCGTTTATGCCAATATTGTACTTTTGGGATGGAAATCCAACCACATATTTAAAAGCCCTTACTGGAATAAAATGCAATTATATTCCAGATTTTTGGATGACATATTTGTTTTATGGAAGGGCACGCAAGATGAAATTTCCAAATTTATGGTGTATTTAAGTGGAACTACTGATTTTTTAGAGTTTACTTACAATTATGACTCTACAAGTGTTAATTACCTGGATGTACAAATCATCAAAGATGTGGATGGATTCAGATCACGAATACATAGGAAAGATAGATTTTGCAATACCTATTTACACTTTGGGAGTAATCACCCTCCAGCGCAAAAAAGAAATATAGTGAAGGGACAGGCAGTGAGGGTCGCAAGAATGACCTCCCACTATGAAGATTTGGAAGATGAGTTAAACAAAATACAAACAATGTTTGAAGAGAGAGGATATCCCAAGGAGCTAGGCAAGCAAATTATTTCAGAAGTACATAATAAGTGGGGTATGGACTACCCCCCCCCCATTAGGGGTGGGACTACAAAAAAAAACAACTCAGAAACTAGTAAGGAAAATTATAAATACAAAAGAGCATGTGTATTGGAATACAATTTTTAACCAAGGAATTTAGGGAGATAATTCAAAAGAACTGGACCATTTTTAAAACTAATCAGGAGATATAAAAGAAGGTGGGTGAAGGTCCCAAATTTGTGAATAAAACAGGGTACAACATTAAGAGTCTCTTAGAACACAAGTTAGAACCCAAAATAGTAAGAAATACAGGTACTAGATCTTGCGGAAGGTGTAAACAATGTTGTTTTATACACAAAGAGAATTTTGTAGTCTTGGACAATAGGATGAAAAGCAGGGTAGAATTTGTTAAAGGGAACTGTCTGAGTAAAGGAGTTGTTTATTTAGCAGTTTGCAACTCCTGTTCAGGATTCTATTTGGGAAAAACTGAATGGGCGCTTAGGAACAGAGTGTATGAACATGTAAATGATATTAAAAACATAAAAACAACAAGTGCATTATGCAAACATTCTGAGGTGCGCCCCTTTTTTACTAAGTTTACATTCGGAATAGTTGAGCAAGTTAAATTAAATTCTAGGGGGGGGTGACTGGAAAAATCTGTTGAAGAAAAAAGAAGCACAATGGCAATTTAGAACAGCAGCCATGCCCCCCCCCCCCCTCGGTTTAAATGAAAGCATTTCTATAGTTCCAGTTTTACAGGAGAGGGCAAACAATATATGAACATATTTAAAATAAGAGACAAAAACATGAATGTATAATTTAGAATTTTTTAATCATTATTTATGAACAATTTTTTGTTTTCATACACACAGTGGTAGAATATAGATTAATAGTATACAATTTTAATGAGAGAATGAGTAGTGTAGTGATTGTGTATTAGGAAGTTAATTGGTTTATGACTGTGACTGGTTAATGCTCTTTATTAAAGGAAGATGTTTTTGTAAGGAAATGTATTCTGATGAAGGCTACGCTGTACATAGCCGAAAGTGCTTAATTCTGGTCAACGAGAATAAAAACCCTAGTTTGTATTACAGCCTGGCTTATTTGTTTACAAAGTTATTTTCATTTTGGGTGATTTGGACATTTAAAACTATAGTACAAATAACTAGATAAGTAGGGGTTTTCATCACAGTCCCGGCATATGTAAGTGGGGGGAGTAAGTGTTTTAGTCCCTTCCTACCCAGTACACTTCCTATTGTCCTACTTTAGCAATCCTGCTGATGTC
>NC_056729.1:1289712760-1289822760 GCF_019279795.1 Protopterus annectens | reverse complement strand
ATGCACACAGTCACGCCATGTGGCTGCCCTACACAGGGATATGTTGGACAGCTGTGGACCATACATGGCAGGGTGTACAGTTCACCATCTCTGGCCACAGACACGTGAACTGGTCCTGCCTGGGGTTTCACTGGCACCACCAGGTCTAAGGCCAGATTCTGTACTACTCCCCAATGGTGACTGCTGTCTGCTGTTTCCATGTCCCTGATGGGACTGGCCAGGTCCATGTGTCCATGGCCTACTCCGTTGTGTAGACAGTACTTGCCCTTCAGTAGTGCTGGTGGTACTACGTGCATGGCCACGTAGACTCTCAGCTGATATTGGTGCTGACCTACATCCACGTGGCTGATGCCCATCTCCCATTCCACACTCCAGCACAGACAATCCACAGTCAAGGATTGCCAAGGTCTCACCCCACCATCTATTCATGACCTCAATGTTTTGATGTGTTGCCTCAACAAGGTCAAGTATGTCAGCACATAAGCCAGAAAGAGTTGCATTCAAGACCCTGAGTATTTGGTGTTGCATTCACTACATGCCTGTGCATCCATGACAGCCTGAAACATGCATCTGGTGACAGCTGCTGTGGCACTTGCGACAGCGGCTTTACAGGCAGTGGTCCTCCATTGTGCACCCCTGTCCATCCACCTGTTTGGTACTTGCCTACACTCTGGCTATGGCTAGTGTCTACATTCACACATCGGCTTTACAGGCAGTGGTCCGCCATTGTGCACCCCTGTCCATCCACCTGTTTGGTACTTGCCTGCACTCTGGCTATGGCTAGTGTCTACATTCACACATGCCATAGTCATCACACTAGCCTGTTCCATGCCACCACCCACCGACTGTCCATTATCTGTGTCTGCTGGGGATGGGGTATGTGTGGGCATTGTGACTGTGTGCAGGGACATTGTGGATGACTGTGGGATGCCAACTGATGGCACAGACTCAGCCCCTGACAACCCCATCTGTGCCTCAGTCGGACCACTATCATTGACAGAGTCGGCAGAGACAGTGACATCAGATTCTGAGCGGGAGGGACAACGACCACCATGTCCACCTGTGAGGGTAAAACAACATATGTAAATTAATAACTGCACTATGAGGTTTGCTGGTACACACACATGCGGGCATGCACACACGCACACACACACACACACACACACACACACACACACACACACACACACACACACACACACACACACATGCAAGCATGTACATATGGACACACACAGACAGACACATACAGATGAAGTGGCACAAAGGCATTATACAGATCGCACAATAGCCAACTGTTGACATTCATGACAGACAGCCAGACCACAACATACATACTATGGACAGGCCCTCAACATCATGCAGTGCAGCACTTTCCACTTAATGTTACTACTAATATACACCTCTGGGATACCTGAGTTATGTTAGTGGATGATGGGGCTCCACCTTGCACACACTGCATCCATGTACACATTATTGCTGTTCACCTGTATAGCATAGTGGCAACTCCTACAGAACATACCTCTCAACTGTACAGACTTTTGCAGAATGTCTAGATGTGTAGCTCATATTTTTGGTCTGTTCCTCATAAATCCTGTGTTTGTCTGACACAGTACTAGGATGATCTGAGGATTGGTGTCACTAATTAATGACATAATTTGAGTGGCAGACGTCAAAACCTGCAGTAAATGTATGTTAAAGCAAATCTGGTTATTCTAACAACTTTCTAAGATATCAGTGGCTATAAGTGTACACACCCCTGTTAAAATGCCAGGTTTTTGTGATATATAACATCAGACCACAGAGATAATGTCATAACTTTTCCCACCTTTAATTTGACCTATAACCTGTGCAATTCAATTGAAGAACATACAGAGAAATTAGGTGTAACATATAGTAAATTAAATACATACAATAGGCTGGTTGCATGAGTGTGCACACCCTTAAAAGAATATTTTTTTAAAGCACCTTTTGATTTAATTACACCATTCAGTCCTCTTGGGGAGGACTCTATCAGCATGGCACATCTTGACTTGGCAATATTTGCACACTCATTCTTGCAAAAGCCCTCCAACTCTGTCAGATTGGGAGGGCATCTCTTATGCACAGCCCTCTTCAGATCACCCTACAGATTTTCTATTGGGTGTAGGTGTTGGCGCAGGCTGGGCCATTCCAAAACATTGACTGTCTTCTGGTGAAGCCATTCCTTTGTTGATTTGGATGTATGGTTTGGGTCATTGTCATGTGGAAAGGTGAAATTCCTCTCCATCTACAGACACCTGAAGATTTTGGGCTAAAAGGGAATGGCATTTGGAACTGTTCAGAATCCCCTCCACCTTGGCTAAAGCCCCATTTCCAGCTTATAAACAGCAGCCCCAAAACAGGGTACTGCCATCACTATACTTCACCGTGGGGATGGTGTTCATTTGGTGATGCCCAGTGTTGTTATTGTGCCAATCAAACCTTTTGGAATTATGGCCAAAAAGTTCAACCTTGGTCTCATTAGACCATAACATGTTTTCCCACATGCTTTTGCAAGACTTAATGTATTGTTTTTCAGAATGTAGACAGGCCTGGATGTTGTTCTTTGTGAGAAAAGGCTTCCATCTTCCAACCCTACCCCATAGGCAAGACATATGGAGAATAAGGGAGATTGTTGACACATGTAGTATATAACCAGTACATTCCAGAGAATCCTGCAACTTGTATAGTGTTGCTGTAAGTCTTCTGGCAGCCTCCCTGACCAGTGTTGGTCTTGTCTTTTCATCAAATTTGGAGGGACATCCACTTCTTTGCAATGTCACTGTTGTCCTATATTTTCTCCACCTTTTGATGGCTGGTATATGCAATGCTATGCAAATGTTTTTGTACCTTCTCTGGGCTGATACCTTTCAACAATGAGATCCCTTTGATGCTTTGTAAGCTCTCTGTGAACCATGGCTGTTGCTGTAGCAGGCAACTGAGTAAATGTCAGGAAAAGCCTAGTAGGACAGCTGACCGTTAGTTGTTGTTAATCAAAGAGTCTCTGTAATTGATGGCAGATGTGTACCCAAGAAGATGTAATGTTGTAATTAAATCAAAAGCTGCTTCAACAAAGTATTAGCTTCAGGCTGTGTGCACTTATGCATCTAGCTTATTGTACGTTTTTTATTTTTCATACTTGTTCCCCTAACAGATTTGTTTGTTTTTCAATTAAATTGTACAGGTTATAGGTCACATTAAAGGTGAGAAGAGCTGTGAAATGCTTTGTTGTGGTGTCATTTTTGTATATCACACATATCTGGCATTTTAACAGGGGTGTGTACACTTTTTATATGCACCGTATAACAGTACTTTTAAAATATGCCCCTAGTTTTGGCCCTTTGCCCCCCCCATTTTGTCAGACTTTGTCCAGATTTCTTGCACTGACAATTTGTGAGGTATGCTACAGATATGTTACATCTCCTCAAATAGGCCCCTGGGATGACCACTTTGATGCAATGCAGTTAATCCCACCACAAGTGAACATGCACATATTGCAATATGGCTAAGAGTATCAATTGTGTGCATGGTAACATGCATGACCTTAACATGCTTGGGGTACTGGTAAGCCACAACAGGACAATATCATACTCACCGGCTTTAGGCTGCTGTCCCACATCCAGACCAAAAGTACCTACGTAGTTGTGGTGGAGAGGTATTGTCAGCAAACCCACATGTGGCATTGGTACAAAATGAATGCTACTTTTCTGCACATGTACAGTATAAGCTCTGATACTACACAATTTACTGTCCTTCACCATAGATGTGTACTTGTGTGCATTATAAAACCCCACCCACAAATGCAGTTTGACCTGACATATGTATCAAGATACTCTATGGAAGCCAGTATGACGGCTACAGTATTCCATTGATGTGCACTGGGGCCTCAGCTGGACTCTCCTTGCCTGTTGTCTGGGTGCCACCCAACTCCACAACTTGTATGTGTTGACTTTGATGGCATATGGTAGCTGCCCCAAGGTTGGCAAGGAGCTCCTCCATTAGTGTAAGTGAGGCCTACATAACAGGACCTCCACCTGTGGTGGTACAGTCCTTGGCCACGGTAGCAGCCCTTTGCTTGGCATGGTGTATCAGGTCAGTCTCCCAATGCCTGACCTGATCCTATGTGCGTCCATGGTGGCCCAAGTTGTTTACTCTGTGGACAAGGTCACCCCACAGGGTCGTCCGCTCCCACTGATTCTGTTGGCTATGGCCAAACATCACCCCGTGGTGCTGGATTATCATCTCGGTAATTGCTGCAGTTTCAGCTGCAGTGTATGCTGGGGGTCTTGCACACTGCATTTCATCTGGAAGACATAAACAGGGAAACACATCACAGGACCTCATACATTGGTCAACGTTATTTACATAACCTGCACATCAACATTGACTAGCATTAGTCATCACTCGTGACCACATCATATCTCTGTCATGTATCAGCACAGTATTAGCTTGCATTGCACTCTTAGTCCTGCTGTGTCATACGTCCCCCAATGAGGGCTAGTAAATTGCATAATCCACCATCCATCATTCACCTTTGTGTAGAAGGATGACAGTGGCTGTCTTCCTTTCAGATGAGATGTCAATGGTGCTCAGGCTTTGCTTGTGTACAGTATGTAATGGAGCTGGGAGCATATGCCTGAGGTCATGTAGGATGTGGACAAGGATGTTATCAGGTCCCATGGAGACTTACTTTTGTTGCCTTTGATTAGGCATTATGGACCTGCTCCCTGATGATGAGGGGAGGGGTGTGGGTGCTGTGCATATCCACCTATACTGATGGTAGGACAGGAGGGTGATGTTTTCCCTTAACCTGTCTGCAGCGGGTTGGCTATAGCTATGCTGTGTGTGTATGTGGTGTGTTGGACCACCAGTGCAGGGTGGGTTGGGTTGTTGCTTCTGAGATTAAAGACATATGTAAAGACAGCCTTGTGATTGGCCTTGGTGGATGTGTCTAATTTGTACTCATAGTTAGCCTTACAGTAATTCACATGTAACCTTATATGCTTGTTCAGACACAGGTTGACTTGCATCCGAGTTGGTGCCTGCTCCTACTTGGCCCTGTTCAGCCAATATAGCAATTGATTATGTGGTTTGTGTATTGCTGCTGTCCAGCAAAGGGAATTATTCTACCTTGGCGGAGGCAGGTTTTATGAGTCAGGTATTACTGAGTCCATACAGCTATGTAGGTGCTCATATAGCTGTTTGTAGTAGGCATGGACACAAGGTCATAACACAGTTGGACACCTCTACAGTTTCAACGTGATACCCATGCTTATTCTAGTACATATGTCTGTGTCAGGGCAATGCAACAATCAGTAGCTGTAGAAATTTGTGTCTGTTGGATGCACACAAACTAAAATTACACACGTGTACAACATGTACAGCTTATTTACCTGACATTTTGCATCTCATGTCTGTTTGAGGCTTCCAGCTACACCTACTCATATATACATGTGCACAGGTAATACCTGATATACATTTCTGTTCTATGTCAGTATGGCATGCTGTATTAACAATCTTGCTGCTCAATCATACCTCTCAGCCTGTTAAACCAGGAAATCTGGAGGATGACACACATAAATGGGGGGCAATGGCCCAAAATTAGTGACACTTTATTACTATTGCTGTAACACACTTAAGTCAGTTGATAGCACAGTAGGCTTTGCATTCACAGAAATACTCTGGAGGATGCCTGACACGTACATGTATGCTATTATGTTCTAAAGTCAGTCTTCACAGATTTGCCAATGATTTTCCACTCATAGGTTCATAGGTTCATAGGTGTGTACTAGGCTAATGGCCCTGGAACATTTACATGCCTAGCCCATAGGATTACCCTGGAATCGTGCCATACAACCTTAGTTCTCAGTGCCTCTGTCAAGTAGAGCCACTGGAGGGATCCCTGGGGTGAATTTTCTATTTCCCATCCACTCATCAAGATTTCACTTGAAGAGGGCCAGTGAGGTGCTCTGTTTGACATGTATGGGAAGTCTATTCCATAGCATGGGCAGTCTCTGGGTTATGAAACTGTCCCTCCAGCACATTCTGTTGATTGTGGAATTATGTCTGAAGAGGACAGGAATGGTAACAGAACATGATAAAATTGTAGAGAGAGTGGAAAAAGAACATAGCCACAATCATGACTGAAAGGTGAGGTAGTATAAACGTGAGGAGAAATACAGGTCTATGATGATGGAAAGTATGTGTTTCTAGTGACTGAACTCATGAGGGGAGGAGAGCTATTGGACATAATCCTCCTTCAAAAGTATTTCTCTGAACGAGAGGCGAATGCTGCCTCTGCATGATAACCAAAACTGTGGATTATCTGCACTCGCAAGAGGTTGTCCATCGGGATTTGAAGCCCAATAATATCTTGTACATGGATGAGTCTGGAAACCCAGATTCCATTAGGATCTGTGACTTTGGATTTGCTAAACAGCTGCGAGCTGAAAATGGACTGCTGATGACACCATGTTATACAGCAAACGTTGTTTTCCCAGAGAGCACGCTCAAGCAAATCTGCAGTCTGTGGCTACCACTCCACCCATACAGTATAAGAAGGAATCAGTACTGCAAAATTAAACAAGGATATACAGTTTGAGCCTCAAGAGCAGGGTCAGTCCACCCAGGCATTCTACTTGTATTTTTTATGAGAGTGAAGCTATAACGTTAGCAGTATTTCTTAGTAGTTCTCAGCGTGCTAATAAAACTGACTGTTGTAGCCTTGTGTGTCCCCCCCCCAGCTAGTGCAGTAATCCTAACTGTCCAATAGACAGTTTGTTTGTCTTTTCGGCTTTTCCCTGTAAGGGATCACCACAGCGGAACTCCGGTCCGCTAATGATTGGCAGCAGATTTTTTACGAAACACCGTGGTGCCAGCTTGATGCCCAACCTTCAATGAAGGCATGCCCATTTACGCACGCATGTCTTTCGAACGCTACCCAACCATGGAGAGGACATGCAGACTCCACACAGAAGGCACTCCCAAGCCACGCTGATAATCGAATGGGAGAAGCTCTTGTTGTGAGGCAACAATGCTATCACCATACCACCGCGGCTACTTATACATTTAATTCAGATCCCTGTGACTAAATTAACCATCAAGCAGCCCTCTCAGTGTTTTCTGCCTTTGTTTGTATCACTTGGAGGCATACAAGTTTATTTGCATCTCTATACATTCCCCTTCATTGCTAATGTATCTCCCTACTCTAATATGTGTGCAAACTGACTACTAATAAGCAAGTCACTGTGAAGACACACTCCCAACCTTAATAAACTTTGCTGTCTCTTCTCTCCTACACTTTACAGGTAGTTTGAATTATTACTTACCCCCTCTGAGGCCTTCACTGATAAATTTTTCACCAATTGCCTCTCTGGTTTCACTGGTTTCTTTGCATTCCACCTGGTTTACACTCCTTGTACTATCTCACTCCCCAATACTAAGTCTATATTAGAATCCTGTTGAGCATGGAGCCATCTTTAAATTTCTAGTCTCCCACCAGGACATAAGTGCTCTTCAGCAATTGCATTCTGCATGCTGGTAAGCCATTAGACCTCAGGAATTTGTTTAAAGTGTTCAGATTTGTAAAGTAATACTTACTTTTTACTCTTGTCTTGGTGGGCTCTGCCCCGCTCTGTTCGCCTTTGCTAATGCTCAAGCTCTCTCTGCTCCCCTGCCCTGCTCCCTATTTCCTCCCACCCCATTACCTCTACATTTATAGTAATCACAGCCAAACCCACAGCTCACCCTCACATCAGCTCCACCAATCATAGCTCCTCAAGTCAGATCACATTATACTACACCAACTTGCTCCACCACAAAGTACTCCCAACCACTCTCATTCCCACTAGGCATTATTTACATCACCCACACTACTTACCCATCCACATATAGTGCAACCCTATAATTCCTATCCATAACCCCATTTAGAACCAACTTAAACTTTATAATCATGACTATCACACAACTAAGTCTAGTCTGTCTTCTCATAATTCTTTATAACACCACAAGTTATCACTCTAGCAATATCCCTAAACTTAGTAGCACAATACTACATTATTCACTCTCATATTCAGACACCACACATTATAATAATATCTGCCCACAATTGTTCAAGAACTACACAGTGAACCAATTCAGAACTAAACACATATGCTCTCATTCCTACTCCAAAAAACACACAATACTTTCTCACACTTATCACCACACTCCAACATCTGTATCACCATTTTAACACTAGGCTCACCATAAGTGGGGATAACCACCCCAACCCAGGCCCAAATCCATCCTGTCCAACACAAACTGCTCCAACACAAATGTCAGAACATAACACCCCCACTATCTTCATACCTGGGTAAATCAACAACAGCAGCAAAACCAACCATCTTTTAATGCTAAATATTAATATTAGAAGTATCAAAAATAAAATACCTGAACTCAAGACCACAATAGCACACTACTCTCCAGACATAGTTGCTTTAACAGAAACCTGACTAAATAAAAACTTAGCTAACTCAGAAGTTCTCCCTACAAGCTACAATATCATTACACAAGACAGACCACTTCGTAAAGGGGGTGGAACTGCCTTACTGTATAAGTCCAACCTAACTGTACATCAATTACCAAACTCCCACCCCTCCCCCGATAATTGGGACATACTTATCTCACAACTTCAACTTCACCCTAAAAAGGTCATCACCACAATTGTAATCTATATTCCACCTGGTAATACACCTACTAGCCTTAAAGAGTTCTTATCCTGGTGTTCTTCCACATACTCGCAAGAAACCCTTATTCTGGGGGGATTTCAACCTAGATTGGTTCATCTGCATTTCAGAACCACCAAGTAATCTAATAAATCTCCATGTCTACCAGCAGCTAGTCCAAATTCCAACGAAATGTGATAAAAAGTCTAAAAGGGAATCCATCCTTGACTGGGTCCTAACTAACAACCCCACATCGTACCCCCAAACAGACAGTCTCCCACACACCTTAAGTGACCACAACATAATATACCTTATACATAGTAGAACAAGCATATGCAAAAGCATTAACTATATATCCACTAGAAACACAAAAAGCTTCTCTCCTGAGGTCCTCAATACTTTACTCTGTAACTGTGACTGGACCCCGCTAAAAACCCTTCCACTTGACCAGGCTGTAACTTATTTCAACAAAGCATTTCTACAACACCTAGACACTGTTGGTCCATTGCGCAAAATCAGGGTTAGAACCTTGACAAACCCCTGGCTCAGTAAAGAAACCAAACAAATCCTCAAGTCCAGAGACACTGCCTGGCTTTGCTATTAAAAAAACAAAGAAACCCATAGCCTAACTAAGTACCAAGAACTGCGCAACCGTGCAAACAAATGCATTAGGCTGGACAAAAAGTCCTACTACATGACATTACAAACTAAATACCAACACAACCTCTAAAAATTTTGGAAAAATGTAAACCAGCTACTAAAACCCATCCAAAAGGCTACCCCCAAACCAACCACCCATGACACTAAAGTTCCCATTGAAACAAAATTAATCTCCCACTTTGTGAACTCAATTCTATCCTTAGTATCATAGGTCAGTTCCTTCCTCACTATCCCCCCCCCAACACAAATAACACTAATACAAGCTTTACCCTTAAAACAGTTTCCACCACTTCAGTCAAAAGCATGCTCTCCAAACTAAAAACCTCATCAACAGCAGCCGACCTACTCCCCAGCTATTTCTTGAAACTTACAGCAGATGCCATTGCTATCCCAATCTCCACTCTCATAAACAGATTAATTGTTGAAAACTATGTGCCCAAACTCTGGAAAATATTCTATGTTACACCCATACATAAAGGTGGGACCTCCACTGAACTTAATAACTACAGTCCCATTGCTTTACTCTCCCCACTGGCGAAAATCGTAAAAAATGCATCCATACCCAGGTGCTAAAATATCTTCTAGACAGCAACATCCTGTCACCTACTCAGCATGGTTTCAGACCTGCCCATAGTACCACTACAGCCCTCTTCTGCTTCACAGACACAGTAAACCATCTCAAAAACGTAGGCCTGCAGGTGTCAACTCTTTTTTGGATATGTCCAAAGCATTTGACACAGTCTCGCACCAAATCCTGCTAAACAAACGAAACCAATATCACCTATCAAATTCCACTCTTACCTGGTTCCAAAGCTACTTAACTGACAGGTACCAAGCTGTGAAATGGGAAAATTCTCTTTCTCCTCAGCTGCCCATAACTATAGGAGTCCCACAGGGTTTTATCTTAGGACCACTTCTATTCACAATCTTCACAAATGACCTCCATAGCTCCACACAGCATGCATCAATCATTCAGTATGCAGATGACACTACCTTAATCTGTGCTGTACAAAACATTCCCACCCTCCTGAAAACAACTCAACTAGCATTCTCTGACATTGAAAACTACCTTACCAAAGCCCAACTTATCCTCAATCCAAAGAAAACTCAGCTTATGATTATAACCAGTTCTAACAAAAACACTAACAGTCAATTCACTATCCACTCCACAAATGCTACTCCAGTCACTCCAGTGGCACAGGCTAAGCTATTGGGAATAACCATAGACTCCCACCTAAAATTTGATAGTCATCTCAACTTAACTATTAAAAAGTACATGCCAAACTGGGATCACTCTCCCGTATCAAACCATTTCTTACCAACAACACAAGATCAGCCATTGTTCGCTCCCAACTTCTATTTACCCTACTGTATGCAGCTTCCATTCTGACTAATCTCAACAAAACTGAACTAAGCAAAATGGAAGCCTGCTTTAACAGAATTGCCTTCTTTGCTGCAAATTGCTCATATAGAACTCATCACTGCACTGCTTTGAGACAGCTCCACTGGCTTGAACTGCCCAACCTCCTAGCCTACAATCAGCTCTGCCTCTGTCATTTGATCCATTACCTCTGCAATAAGTGTCCTGCCCTCAAAAACCTAGTACAACATCACTCAGCCAAAAGGCCTCTTAGATCATCAAACAAACTACTACTATAAGTCACCAACAGCTACAATAGCTTTGGAGATGCACTATATTGTAGTTCAGCGGCTAAAAAATGGAACTCTGTCCCTACTAGCATTCAAAACATATCGCCCAAAGCCTCCTTTAAAGATCTCATCAGGCAACATCTCAAACAAAGTTGACAGTGCCATGATTGCTCCCCAGGCTAGTGAAAGCGGATAAGGTACACATACTAAACCTAGAGTACTTGATAATAGTTTTCAATCTTACTCACAAACACTGACTCATCTACAATGTATGTATTGTACCTGTGCACTATGTATGTATTCTACCTATGTTACAAATTTCAGCTGTACACCACAAATCTATTAATTACCTTTATTTTTAAATTAATATTTTTTGTTTGTTCTCTCCACTGTAACTGTAAAAACATGTCTTTTGTAATTTGTGTGTATATTGAGCATGTCTAAATAACAAAATGTATCCGTAATTTTTCTATGTGGAGCTTTTCTCTCCGAGCCTCTACTGAAAAAGGGCCTTTTCGGCTCAGTCAGACACCCCCGGTTAACAAATGTAAAATAAATAAATAAAATAAAATGAGTTAGAGGTCTCTGAACTGTGTGGTGCGGAGGGATTGGGATTTCTTTAGATGTAGCATTTCTAACAGAGCTGGGTCAGATATGGCTGTGTAAAACAAGCAGAGTTTGCCTCTAAGTAGGCGATATGAGATAGAGAATAGTTGGAGTTTTTTGAGTATGTCCATTTAGGACAAGTGTTTAAGGCCTAGGATCCTCTTTGTGAGGTACTTTTGTGACCTTTCCAGTTGTTGCAGGTGTTTAGTGAGGTACATGCCAAATGGGGCATTGTACTCGATGACTGGTCTAATGGGGGAAGAGTAGAGAGAGACAACGACTTATTTCTTCCTGGATGCAAAACCTTTAGTAATGTGATGTGCCACATAGAAGGACTTTCTGACCACAGTGGCAATGTGGTGGTCAAAAGAGAGGTTGCTGTCAACCTGTGTTCCCAGATCACTTATAATGCCTTTTGTGTTCAGTGGACTACCATTGATGTGGTAATTCATGGGAAATGGGTTTTTCTCAAAGGGGGTGATGACACATTTTTTGGCATTGAGTTTAAGGCCATGGTTCTGACAGCAGTCATTGGTCTCAGTGAGGCCTTTCTGTAGGATGTCAACATCACATGGGGAGTTAATATTAGCTCCCAACTTGCAATCGTCTGCAAACCTTGTCAGCCAGAGTCCCTTCATGTTGGCCTGGACTTCAGAGAAGTAAATACCAAACAGGAGAGGATCCAGGACCGAACCCTGTGGGACTCCACTAGTGACTAGTTGGCAGTATGACTTGGAGTCAGCTACTTTCACATTGTGGGTTCTATCTGTGAGCCAGTTTGCAACCCACCTAGTGATATATAGGTTGATGCCTAGCTTAGTGAGTGTTTCTATGATTCCTGAGTGCGGAATGGTATCAATGGCCTTGGCCAGATTAAGGTAGGCTGTATGAACTTCATTACAGAAACGTTTGCTTCCAGCCTGCTCCAGTTCATCTGGTCTGCACTTTAAGCTCTTCTCCTTGATGAAGTAATAGACATGATAGTCTAAGTAACTACCAACTGAGCTTCATGATCAGACACCTCAAACAGTCCCAAAAGGCTCATCACTGTAACATAATCTGAAGTCTTAGTAACTTCAATACAGAAACAGTTGCTTCCAGTCTGCTCCAGTTCATCTGGACTGCACTTAAAGCTCTTCTCCTTGATGAAGTAGTAGACAGGTTTAATAAAATATTTCTAAATATCCTAGCATAGCAAGAAGCATTAAGAACCAAACGAGTTAAAAAAGAAACCAGCCCCACAGTTATATGAAAAAAAGGAACTTGTGCAACTTATACATAAAGCCTGGAAGTCATGGCTATAACTCAAGTCTCAAACATCTATGCAACAATATAGGCAGTTAAAAAATCATAGCAGACAATGCATTAAACAGGACAAAAAACTGGGTTTATATTATATTAGCGAAAATCCTATTACGCGAATACAAAACACCAACACGTATTGTGCGAACCACGAATATGCCGAATGCACTAAACCATGAAATTCAAGAAGTCGAATCCCCATAGTCAGCCAACTCCACCTCCCACTACATACTGCCTACTCAAACAAAATAAATAAACCACATACATACACTAACCAAAACACTACTTCTAACCCTAAAGTAAAGCACCAAAACCCTACTTCTAACCCTACATTAAACCTTACATACATTACTGTCTATGCACTTACCTTAACCTGCACCCTAACCCTAAGGTCAGTAACGATCGCACACTTACCCTACAGAGATATACCAAAACAAAATAAATAATCCACACACATACATTTAACAAAACCTTAATTCTAACCCTACACTAAACCTTACATACATTACCTATCTATGCATTTACCTTAACCCGCACCCTAACCCTAAGGTCCGTAACTATCACACACTTACCTTACGGAGCTATACTGCAGATGGGCCAACCATGACCCATCACCCAGAGATCCTTCCCATCCACTTAAGCTTGTCTCAACAACTCTCTACTCTTCATGAATCCCAAAACATCTAAACTACTACTGTTCATCCACAACTCTCTCTCCTCCCAAAAAATACCTTTAATACATTGTTATCCAACGAAACCACAATAGAACTGGTATCTCACACTAAATGTCTAGGTATGACAACCTCCCAAAAGTTGATCTCTACCTTCTGTAAACCAGAAAGCACTCTGAAAGCTAGGCTGCTTCTCTCAGTAAGACTCTACCTTACTGAATCTACTAGACAAAACATTACAACTTTTTCTTAGTCCCAAACATTTTAAGTGACTGTCCTATCCTAACCAATGTCAGCTCCTCTCTATCAGTACTAGAACAAGGCAACAATAAAGTAGACAAATTTGCAACCAACCAACCAATCAACCAACCAACCAACCAACCAGTGATATATATCACATGACTGCCTCTCTCTAAAACAACTAAACTGGCTTGCATTAAATAATTCTGTATTATACTCACAGTTAATTACAACCTTCAGACTGCTGTGCAGCCCTAAAAAATTGCTGTCTCTTGAGTCCATCATTTAATCTTACACTACGAAGAGACCTCTTCACTCCCCTGACAAATCATTGCGCTTCATAACTAAACCTAACAACAATGTGGGGCACTCCCTGTATTCAAGTCACATTGCTAATAATTGGAATAGCATTTTGGTGGGTTCTTATTTTGACACTGAGGTTAAGTGGCAAACCATGATACAGGTAGAATAATGAGATGAGACACTAAGATATAGCTTAAAGCAGTTTAATAAAGAAAAACTGTAACAAACATAAAATCAGTAACAAAAGACAGCTTAATTATCTTGCCAACTATACAAGGGATCCTCTTTCAACTAGATACAGTGGCATTTCTAATCAAATCAAACCATGTTCAAGCTGGCAACTTGAATCCTGGTTCATCAATTAATTCAGGCACTGGTTTAATTCATGATAGCAAATCTAAAGGGAAAATTAACTAAGCATATGTCATGGTTTTTATAGACAAGTCATTTCTGCTAACATATATAGTGGTAGTTTGAGATGATACTTTCTGGAGTCTTCTGACTGTCTACTTGACGTTACATAAAATAGCATGTAGTTTCCTGAGATGGCTGCTACATTAGAACAAAACATATTTTGCCTTTCAATGGCTCTTTGAATTCTGTATATTTGCAGTACATTCTGTCTTAAAGTGCACAGCACAAGAAATTTCTCCATTAATACACAGCCTACAGTTGTTTGTCTCATACATTTTACAACTTAAATGCAAAACTCTGATTAATTGAAGCAGGATTATTAAAAACATGCTCTACATGCCTGCATATGTAGCACCCATTAATAAATTAGGGATCCTGAGCTCAGGCTTGTCAACAGGCTAATGCAGCTTGGTTCTACTGATCAAGGCTTCCCTCCTGACTCTAGAAACCCTTTTTAGTTTGCCTTGCCAAATCTTCAAATAATTTGTAAGCTCTATCTTAGACAAATACAGGATAACAATTAGCAATTTAGGTAAGAACATCATTTTGACTATCTGAATCTGACTAAGAAAAGGCAAAAACATTTCAGATCATTCTACAATGGGTAGCGGTGCTGCAGTAGCATTGTCGCCTCACAGCAAGACGTTGTCCCATTCGATTCTCAGCTAGAGCGTCTTCTGTGTGGAGGCATATGTGAATGGGCGTGCCTTCGTTTAAGGCTGTGCGTCAGGGCTGGTAACTCGGCATGTAAAAATCCTCTACCAAACATTAGCGGACAGGAGTTCCGCTGTGGCGACCCCTAACCGGGATAAGCCGAAAGACACTACAACAACAGGATAGAACAAATACTATGTATAAACTAAGATTACATTTTCCATGGAATCCTTGAGGGCTTTTGTTTTATGGGAGTGTTCAAACTTAACTAGAGGTCACTGATCTATAAAAGGGTTTAGAACTCCAGCCTGATTCTTTGTAGCCCCTTCCCTAAGTAATCTCGGGCCAAGATGGAGTCATCATTAGGGACATAATAGTGGTTACCAGTACTATAAGCCATCTATCATAAGAATTAAAGGTGAATTGAAACACAGACCAGCTGAGAGATTTGTGTAATAAAATGGCAACACTTCTTTTGGACATTTATTACGTAGCTGTAAATTTTTAACATTCACTTTAATTTCCTGAAGAAACACCAATTTAACCTAGCCAATTAAGAACAGCTTTAGCCTTCAAAAAGGCATTAATGTCTTTCATGCTAAGAGTGTCAAAATGACTGGAGCAGAAAACAGTAATCCTCATTTGATTGGGCTTGTAATGCATACCAGCATTTGAGCTTGCCATGTCAGATCACGCAACAAAAATACGTTCACTCCAAAATTAAGGCTACAACTGCAAGAACTGCAGGAATTAACAGCCAGCCTCTTCAGGGTAGCCTATAAGTAAACCAAACTGTGTCAAATACTATAAACCTGGACCAGAGGATTAAGTGGTTTACTCAAAACTGTTCTACCAGTTATCTGGACAAATAGACTTCCATAAAGAAATAAATCCTACCTGTCCCACCAGTCCTAGGACCACAGACTTACAGTCAATCATGAATTAAAAAGCCATACCTACCCCAGTTACTGCAGAGCAAAGCTTGAGAAAAAAGACATAATACATTTTTATCTAAGGCCCATGAGAAGTGTGCATGGAGCCTGTGATTGTGAAATTATTAAAGTTAGCATTTTCTACTCCAGAAATACTCTAGAGAGCAGTGAAGTACTTGTTGCACTTTCACTTTAAATCACTTAGTATTTCCTATACTCTAAGCATGTTTTTATTGCCATTTTTCATGAATTTCCCTGTAGTTCAGCAAACGTTATCTGCTATTGAATTACAGTAGCCTGATTGCAGTGAAATTCTGAATGTAGCCCTGATGGCCCATATTCAATAGATGCAAACACTTTGACCTTCAGTTCAGCACTTCTGGTTTTAACCGTCACCCATGTATCTTAGATAAATTGGTGTTTTCTGTATAAGCACAGTAAATTCAATATGGCAAATACTATGGGTGAATAAATCTTCTGGCACAAGGTTGTTCACTGGGAACAAAGTGAAATCCAAATCATTTTTTCCTGTTTAGAAATGCTCTGTTGCTGCACCCTTTTGCTTCTAATAGTGATTGATAATCTTTGTTCTAAATTATTAATGCCTATAAGCAGCCTCCATCCTTGAATATATAATACCAGTTTCATCTTACAACCTCGCCTAGAATGGAAGGTCAGTTGGACAGTCTTCCCTCACTTGCCAACCTCATTGCACTCAGTATACTCAGGCAATGTAACAATTGTCTGATGCTCAAAGACAATAAATTACTGTTAAGTCCATGACTAACAGCTGCAAAGCTTATTTTCAGCATCGGAACAAAAGTGAATCAGCCTTCTCAAGCGGTGCGCTTGCACTCTTAACTGCATTTACAAATACCCAGCTGAATATAGGTTTGCTCGATTTTATTATCTCACTTTAACTAGCGTTATATTTGAAACCCCACATTTTGTACGCTTTAGCTTCTAAACTCGATTGTACGATCTCACATTAATTAGCGGTGCATTTGAAATCCCACATTTTGTACGCTTTAGTTTAAGCTAGCGAGGAGTAAGGGATCTTAAATTAGTGTGCTCTACATACTATGCTCAACCTGCTGAAAGCGACCTTATTGTACTACCTCTGTAACAGCTGCGGAGCTTATGAAAGTATTGTAGCATAACTTAATCAGACTTTTCAAGCATTGCATTAGTAAGCCTGATTCCATTCACAAATGCCCACCTGATTATAGGTTTGCTGTACTGATCAAGCTCCCCTTAATTAGCGACATGCTTGAACCTCTGCACTGTTTACTCTTAACCTAGCCAATGAAGAGTAAAGGTTCTGAAAGTAAAGTATCCTACACACTACGCTCATATGCTGTCCATGTAAATCTTACGGGTGAATACTTAATGTAGCACTGCATACTCCAGGGGTATAATTACAGGTCCTATTGCTCTACCAGTCTTTTCAAACACTGTGCTAAGTGAAATTGAAGGACTATTGCAACCTAAGGTTGTCTTATCCCCGGTAACTCTACTCAGCCGCGTAGTGCAAGCCCAAGTTAGCGAGCGTTGCCCTTACAAGACTGTCTGCATTGAAAAACAGCAATTACTTCAAAACTTGAACAGTTTTAAATACTGCAGCCTTGCTTAATTGCATAGTTTTAGCCAGAATTAAGCTTTGTTGCACTCCCTAGTCACATGCCTCTGGCTCTATTAACTACTATACCTACCGAATAGAATTTTGAGACTGTACCTTTGACCTGTGACTAAAGTTGTTGGCCATTAACCTGGTTTTCACCTGCATCTTAATGCACACAATTGTGTTTTTTAAAAACAAATAACAAACTATGGAATGCAGTATTTAAGCACTGACTTTTTTCATCCTGCTTCTCACTGTATTTTTGTAAAAGAAAAGCAACAAAGGCACTAAGCTGTAAATGCATTTTTTCTGTTTTGTAGCTATTTATCGATAGCAGGAATGGCTGTTTTCCTAGTAACTACCTGACATATATTGTTATAAAAGGGAATAGAATACTGTGAATTCCTGCTGTAATATATAATGCACTTTCTTGTTAATTTTGTCTGCATGCTCTGTAGCTAACAAACATTTTATTTTTCCTCACTTTCTCTTTTGTCTCTCTCTCTGCCTGTACCAGCCTTCTGCTCCTATACCTCCCTACCTGCTGACCTGAATATACCCAGTTGGATGCCCAAGAAAGCTAATCAGTCTTTAGGAGTTAACTCTCCAGCTCCTTGGGAGACCATACTCAGATTGAGACAGTGGAAGTATGTCTTGCTATAACTTCTATGCAACCTGTATTAACATTAAAGTGATATAGTTATTGCCAGTTAGGTAAGCCTCTCAGTTAGGTCAGCCAGCAGCCAACCCCCTCCCCCTAATCTTTTTTCTCTCTAAATTAACTGTACCTTTGGCCCAGACCTTCTTTACATCGAAGTAGTCTTCTCCTCCCCCCTCCCTCCCTGGCCTGACACACTTTTAGGAGATCTATTTAACTGTAGTTCAGGGACTAACCACTAGGTGGCGCCTCTTTATTAGCCCCTGTACACATATCATTTTTCATTTGCTCTCCCCTATCTACCTAACTCCCTCTCTAACTTTCTCTGGACTGACTATTTTTCATCTCCCCTTGAACTAATTTATCTTTAATTCACTCTTTACTCCCCATACACACATACCACTGCCAGCACCTCAACATTTCTTCATACTCTATTACTCGCTGACTTACCTGCATATTTTCTCTCCTTACTGATTGTCATCCTGACAAGCTACTCTGGTGTCTCTACCCGCTCCGTTCGCCCTGCGGGCTCACTCCGCTCCCCAACCCTACCCCCAAATCTCACCCACCCCCAGTCTACCTAAACTTATACACCCATAACCACACCCCTATAAAATAATCCAGTCATACAATCCATCCCTAGCCACACCCACCTCAATCAATAACCATACACACTTCATCTTAACTCCCCTCAGGAATAAATCTCCTCCCACCAACGCTTGACTACACCTTCCTATAATTTCACCTCTGCTCTTAAGTCCTACCCCCTCCAAACACCCACTACACACTCCTTAGCTATGCCTTACCTTTGCCATTTACTACTAGTACTCTTCTTCCTACCCACTAATTTAACTACTACCTACCTCTTAACCTCCTTCGAACATCCCCTCCTCTCTACTCTTACCATTCCAATCAAACAAACTCTTACAACTATACATGCTTCATCTACATGCTCTATTAATATCACTTATAAACCCAGTTACTTTCTACCTAAATATCATCAATTAATGCACATCAAATATTCCAGTCTAAACAATAGAAAATCATTTGACTACCATTGGAAACCTCCACAGTTCAAGAACTTTATATCACTCCACTCCTTAATAGATGGAGACATTCACCCTAATCCTGGTCCAAACCCTTCCGTACTCACCACAAGTAGCAACCAATACAAGACAACCCCCATTCCTTCAACCAAATCCTCCCAATCTCTCTCAATAGCCCATCTAAACATACGTATTATTTGCAACAAAATACCACAAGTTCATGCCCTTCTAGATGTCCATCAGTTTGACATCCTTTGTTTAACAGAAACTTGGCTTAAACCCACAGTAAAAGATAATGAAATTATCCGCCCAGGTTATAGTATCTTTCGAAAAGACCGCACAAACAAAAAAGGTGGTGGGGTAGCAATTCTCTACAAATCAGGACTACTAATTACTATCTTAAATCCCAACCTACCCTCAGATAATAATGCAGAAATAATTATTTCCAGACTACAGCTTAACTCCAATAAATCATTAAAGATCATCTGCTCCTATCTTCCCCCAGGTAAAAATCAAAGTATACTAGAAGACATACTAAACTGGCTTTCTTCATACCTCCCACAGGAAACCATAATCCTAGGTGACTTTAACATAGACTGGAATTTATGTACCCACACTAACCCATCCACCCTTATCAACCTGTATGGCTGCTCACAAGCTATAAACTCCCCTACCAGAAGAAATAAACTTAATAATAAAGAAAACATCCTGGATTGGATACTAACAAATAGCCCACATCAAAAATATACAACAGGAACCCTCCCAGACGACCTCAGTGACCACTCTCTAATATATATTATCAGACATAAAACAAACCTTACTATCCCAATTACCATTAGAACGATCTGATCCAAAAAACATTTTGACCCCAATCTGTTCCTAACCGAACTTATGCAGTGTAACTGGTCACCTCTTAAATCTCTCCCTATAAATGAAGCAGTTAATCACTTCAATAACACTTTCCTAGCTATCCTGGACCATCATGCCCCAATTCGCTCTATAAGAATCAAAACCAAACCAGCTCCATGGCTCTCAAATCATACTAGGAAACTAATCCATTGCAGAAATAAATCTTGGGCAAAATGGCATTCCACAAAGAATAGTTCCGATCACCAAACCTTTAGACAACTAAGAAACGTAACAAAAAAGCTATCCTACAGGATAAAAAGAACTTTTACATCCAATTACAACAATCATCCCTTAAACAACCACAAAAAATTTGGACTACTATTAACACACTTCTGTCCCCAGGCAAAACAGTCACACCTAATCCATTAGGCTCCAACCCGGATTGTCCAACACAAACAGCAAATGACTTTAACTCTTTCTTTACTACCTCTATACTAAATCTAGCTAACCATTTAACCCCTGACACCTCTAAACTCCACATTCCTAACTCCACTCCTCCCCCATTATTCCACCTGGAACCTATACCCACTTCCTATATCTGCTCCCTACTCCACAAATTAAAACCTACTATCCCCTCGGCTGACAAACTACCAGCAGAATTCCTCCAAATAGGAGCCAAAGCTATTGCCTACCCCATCTCCATATTAATCAATAGAACCATAAAAGAAGGCACTATACCATCACTCTGGAAAATCTCATACATTATTCCTCTTCACAAAGGTGGAAACTCCAATGAGTTCTCCAACTTTCGCCCCATACCCTACTCTCCCCTCTTGCTAAAATAATGGAGAAGTGTATTCACAAACAATTACTAAACCACCTACTCCTTCATAATCTCTTAGCTGTCAGCATGGTTTCCGACCATTTCATAGTACCACCACAGCCTTGTTATCCTTTACTAACTGTATCAACAAGAATCGCAATAAAAATATCCTTACCTCTGCTTTCTTTGTTGACCTATCAAAAGCCTTCGACATGGTTAATTACCAACTTCTCCTCCACCTATTGAAGTCCCTCTCTCTTGACACTCCTGCTATGAACTGGTTTACATCCTACCTCAAAAATAGACAACAGGTAGTTCTCTGGCAAAACCATCTTTCAGACCTCCTTCCCACCTCCCTAGGTGTCCCCCAGGGCTCCATATTAGGTCCTCTACTGTTTTCCATTTTCATAAATGACTTTCATCTTTCTACTCCACTCTCTACTTGCATTCAATATGCAGATGACTCTACTATCATCTGTTCAGGCTCATCCCAAACCGAACTTCATTCTCTCACACAAAAAGCTTTCAGCACAATAGAAGAATGGTTCTCTAACCATTGTCTTCTCCTTAACCCAAAAAAAAAACTAAACTTCTGCTCTTCACACCCTCCCACTTGTCTACCCCTCTTCATTTCACACTCATATCCAGCAATGGTACCCTCATTTCTCCAGACCCCACCACCAAACTCCTAGGAATTACTATTGATAACCACCTACATTTTGACGCACACATAAATACTACAATAAAGTCTATTAACAGAAAACTTGGATCCCTATATAGAATCAAACCTTTCCTTACTCTAGAAGCCAGAACCACAATAGCTAGAACCCACTTAATCTCTACCCTATTATATGCTTCCCCCATATATACTGATCTTTCCAAAAACAACCTTAACAAACTTTCTAAATCATATAACAATATAGCCAGATTTGCCAAAAACTCTCCATATAGGACTCCCCCACCAACTACAATTTAACCAATTTATAATAGCTTACAAAGCCCTACATCAACCCAATAACACCCCAATTCTTTCCACCCTCATAATGCCATATAAGAACCTGAAGAATCTACGTTCCTCTAACAAAATGCTGATTCACACTACCCTATCAAAAAACTCAGCTGGTGACTCTCTATTCTCTAACTCAGTTGGTAAAATATGGAATCTATTACCACATGACCTAACTACCCAGACCTCTCTCCCACTATTTAAAGCTAAGCTAAGACTTTTCTTCACTAACCACTGGTTATGTTCTTGTACCAACCCTGACTAACTGTCTACCCTTAAACTGTTACTCTCAAAACCATAATATATTTATCCATTATCCTGTTTCATACATCTCACTATAGACTAACCTTCTTACCTTTTTACTAATCTTGTGAGTCATGACTACTATTTGTCATGTTTGACTTTTTCTACTGTTTTTGAAAATTGTTAACTTTAGGATCTAACAATCTGTTAATGTCATTTTTCTAATTTTGAATGTCATATTTTATATGTTTATATATATATATATATATATATATATATATATATATATATATGTTTTTTCTGGAGCTTTTCTCCCCAGGCCTCTACTGAAAATGGACATGTATCCAGTTAGACTAGCCCGGTCAACAAATGTAAAATAAATAAATAAATAAATAAATAAATGACTATTTTTTATGAAAGCACAAATACTTTTATTCATACAAAAAGTTCTTGTCAGCAATACACAACCATAGCACTCCATACTACTCACACAGCTGTACACCAAATTATAATATGCTGAGACAGTAAAACAAGTTCTACCCAAGCCATAGAGGCCCATAAAAATAGAGTCTGGTGTAAACAAAACACTGTAACATCTATGAGCATAACCACAGATAGGAGTTACCAGGTAGTAAATTATCCTAAATATACTACATCTAAACACTCTAAAAATATAACTAAGAACACACTTGTGATTTGTAATGCCGTAGTCTTTCACACTGATTCTCTTCTCAAGTGGCTGGGCAAAAATAAGGTGACAATGAGTTGCCACCCACATGCCAAGATATCAAGTGCTAAAACGCTTTTAAGACCCTCATACCTGACAAATATGATTAGGACATGGTGATAACCAGTGTTAATGACTTTGTGCACGTAAGTCCTAAGGACATGCAGAGAGACATGCCTGAGCTCTATATGCAGGTCACAAATGCAAAAAACAAAAAAAAGGAAAAGTAAAGAAAAAAATCTATTTAGAGGCATCCTACCTTCTCCAAGAATAATGCCAAGATACAAACAAAAGGTGATTAGCTTTAATGGTTGGCTAAATATATGGCATCATTATAGAGGGATCAGTATGTGTCAGCATGGGTTAAAATACCTTACAGTCTCAATCCATTTTCCAAAGACAGCTTACTCCTCTTATTCTAGGCTGTCCCAGCTGTGCTTCTTTTAGGCAGGGTCCAGTTACTGGACCTCTCACCTTACATAACAGATCAAATCAAGCAAAAAACTGCATCAAGGTGTCTGCACAATGCTAGGAACCTAAATAATAAGTTATTGGATCTTGAATGTCTCCTGCATATGGAAAGCATTTATATGTGTGCTGTAAGTTAAACTTGATTTAAAAGCTCAGAAAGAACTCATCACTCTCATTATCTGTGTTTTGTGCTTAACATGCCTTTGGACCAGAGGAAAACTGTGGAGACATGTCCATATTTGTGAGGGATGACATCCCCTCGACGCAGATTCCTAGAGAACCACAAACAGAACTCACTGAGATTCATATCATACTGTGTTCCCAGAAAAATGATAGGTTTCTAAATATTCTGGATAAATCCCCCTCCCACATAAATAGAAACTCCTTTATCCTGAAGCACTTTAATTACACAGTAATTATGAGGAAAATGCACACTGCAAATATGAGTTATGCACAAAAAATATTGGCTTTCATAAACAAAAAGTTTTTAGATCAGATTTTTAAAGAATCAACTAGAGGGCAGCATATCCTTGATCTGGTCCTCACCAACATAGCATCAGCAAGTACAAATCCCCCACTGCTCCCATCACTAATTAGGTTCATAGGGTCATATGTACTTACATGGCTACTGATTTGTGATGATCTCAAGAATCTAGCTATACATTCCCACATTTTAGCTTTTATATTTTGCACACAGATAATCCAGAGATGAGCTGAACAAAGCTATATTTGGACATTTACATGTTTCCCCTATACTTGAGGGGCAGGGGTGTTAAACTGGGGGTGAATTTGCTATTATCCATCAGTTCATCCAAATTACATTTGAAAAGGGTAAGAGAATTATGTTGCTTTATATGGAGTTGAAGAAGCTTCCATGGCAGTGGGATTCTTTGCAATATACAGCTATCCTTCCAACATGTCCTATTTATTTTGAAAAAGAGACTGAGATCCCTTGAGCAGGGACTTGCGATACCACTAGACTTGCAAAAGTGTAATAGGTTAAAAATAGGAGTAGAAGAGGGACAAGGACACAATCGGCATTCTCTTTATGACTTAGGTTCTTCATTTTTTTTTGTTGTGAGAAAACATTGTTGCTGTTCCAGCAGTGACAAGTATTTTGACAGGTACATACCAAAAGGGATATTATACTCAGTGATAGATTTAATGAGCACAGTGGAACCATTACATCCCTGGACCTGGATGCAGTACCTTTATATTATTAGAACAACTCAAAATCCCTCCCATTTCAAAACTTCCCTTCATAATCACCTCTCCTCGTGCTGGAAGTGTACTTGTACCAAGCCCCCCTAATAAGGGTGTGTCTCCCTACTTCTTCCCACTGCTGTTTCTGTGTAAGATAGTACTTCAGTAGAGATAGTTTATAGAACCAATAAGGTATGTAGATACTTATTTTTCTGCTAATTGTTTAAAACTGTATATTTCTGTTGTGGTTGTCTCAACAATTTGTAAACACTTATTCTTGTAACTGCTTTTTAATCTCTGTGTAATTTGATCTTTGTAATTTTACCTGTTAATTTTCTGTACTATGGAGCTTTTCTCCTCAGGCCTCCATGAAAATGACTTCTGTTAAGCTCAGTGGACTTTCCCAGTAAACAGAAACCAAATAAATAAATAAAATAAAAATAAATGTCCCTAAACTGTAGCACACAGCTGTTATGGTGACACTTCATAAGGGTGACCCTACCATGTCCCCCAAAATATACAGACCCATAAGCCTGATGAGCCTCGTATGCAAAGCTATAGAATGTATCATAACAGGCCTAGTTTGCCATGATATCATTATCAGACTGAACATGACCCCGAGCTGCTTGACATTGTCAAGTGTAGGTCTTGTCTGAAGAATCTAGCCAGCCTCTTTCAGAGAGTGACTCAGGCTGTGGACACTGGACTCACTGTGTATACAGAGCACCTAGAACTTGCAAAGGCATTTGAAACCAAACTACATGCAAACAAAATCAACAAACTAAATGCACTCCAAATTGATCACTATTTAGTAAGATGGATCAGAAGTGTAGCTGGCTAAACAGTGCCCTATGCTGATACCAAAAACAGTGTCCTACCCCTCAGCACTTGAAACTTTGCTGTAAAAACAATTGGCTTATCGCAGTTAGATCCATGCCCCCTTCCCCCCAGCTCTTCCACTGAAGAGCAAAAAAAAAAAAAAAATGACCACTTCTTCTACTGGCACATGGACCAGGTGGCCAGATGCATGACATACATGCGCCCGCCCTCCTTCCCCAGCCATTCATGTCCTGTTTTCTACTACAGTTTATACCCTGCCTGCATAGAGCATTCAGGATTTTAGTTAAAAAAAAGAGATTTATTTTTTATTTTTTTTATTTATTTTTTTTAAACTGTAGCAACTGCTTGAGACAATGTAGCATGCAGCTGCTACAGTTTAGAGCACACACAGAGTGCTACAGTGCTCCGGTTTGCTGCAAATGTATTATTGTCTTTTAAAAGCCATTATACAACAACCCCCCATTAATATTCCAAAACGTGCACGCTGATTGGTCAGCATGCACGTTGTAAATCAGAGTTATAGTAATGGGAAAAGGTCCGGTTGCCCGGACTTTTTCCATTAGTATAACTCTTTTTTACAGCAACGGAGAACGCAAGATCTCCGTTGGTTTTTGCACACTGTCTCGCTATGTTAAATGAGTTTAACATAGCGAGACAGCTTTAAAAAAAGTAACGAAGATCTTCCTATCTCCGTTGCTTTATTTAAAGGTGTCTCGCTATGTTAAATGGGCTTAACATAGCAAAACAGTTTTAAAAAAAGCAACGGAGATTCTCAGTTGCTTTTTTTAAAGCTGTCTCGCTATGTTAAACTCCTTTAACATAGCAAGACATTTTGTAAAAAGAAACAGAGATCTTGCTTTCTCCGTTGCTTTTTTCAAAACTGCCTCGCTATGTTAAATGGGTTTAACATAGCGAGACAGCTTTAAAAAAAGTAACGGAGATCTTCCTATCTCCGTTGCTTTTTTTAAAGGTGTCTTGCTATGTTAAATGGGTTTAACGTATCGAGACAGTTTGTAAAAAGCAACGGAGATCTTGCTTTTTCCATTGCTTTTGCCCACAGCTCTGATGTATTGCATAAGCATACACATGCGCAGTACATCAGAACTGCCACAGAATACCAGACAGCTGCAGAAGGGCAGCAAGGAGGCATTATACAATGCCATTATTTACGAAAAGTAATTATTTTTTTTCTTAAATAATGTCATTGTATAATAGCAATAACCAACTTCTGGGTGTGGGTAATGCTGGATTTACCCACGGTTGTCTTTGTCTGGCCACTCGGGCTTCGCCCTCGTGACCAAACCACAACAACCATGGGTAAATCCAGCATTACCCACATCCAGGTGTGGGTTATTGCTATAATATTACATTTTAAGAGAGATCTGGATTGGCTGATCACATCCCTTCCAACACTTTGTTCACACGGCAGTTGCCCAACTCACTCCTCTCTAACTACACTACTGAGATGGATACAAACTGGCTGAAGGACAGAATCCACAAAATGTGAGTTATGTGTGGATCTTCAGAAAACAAGATTACCATTGGATTTCACAGGGTTCTTTACTGGGACTGCTACTATTTGGCATCTATTTCTCAGACCGTCACAATCTCTGGTTTACAAAGTTTGCAGATGATTATAAACTGACGACCACTCTCAAAAGCTCCAAGAAGATCTAACAAAAATAAACAAATGGTGTACAGAAAATAGCCTCAAACTAATGCCAATGTCTACCTTGGATTCGGGGGGGGGGAGTCTGCATACTTGCACTGCATAACTGCTCCTTGCCTTGCTTGGACACATCCAGAGTCACTACATGGGGGAGTGGGGTGCAACAAGTATGTCAAAACTTGAAATGTCTCTGGCTGACTGCAATGGCGTTGACACATTTCATACCTCTCAACCTCAGAGCAAGAAGTCTGGACAATATTTAAATATTGTTCTCATAAACTTTCTAACAGAATAGTATGTCTTGCATTAGTATGAATTTTCTGAAGGGTATGAAATCTGAAACTGAAATGTCTGTCATTATTTTCTTACTTCAGTCTTTAATGATTTGCCACTAATTTGCCAGAAAACCACAATTTTATGAAAAATGGGCCAAAAATGTGATGCAAAAATATAAAATAGCCACACAATGCAGCTGGGAACCTGTCAAAGAACGGACACTTTTTAATATTAGCACTGTTAGCTTGAGCAGCTGACAAAATAAATGAATCTACATGCATTTCTGAAATAAAAGTAATCTATAACTCTGATTATTACAGTTATTTATTAATTGTAAACCCTCCATGTTTTCTTCTAAAATTGACATTTTGCAGAGGGATTAGAGGAGAGCAACATTTTGAGCCAAAATCGAGGACAGTTGAGAGGTTTGGATATGCCCAATTCTATAAAGCAATTTGCATGTACCCCTCAACCTGTTAACACAGGAAATCTGGACAAGGCCAAATATACTGGGGGAACATACAAACAGTACTAAAAATTGCTCTTGTATAAACTTAGTTGATAGAACAGGTCTTGCTTTAGTATGCATTTTTCTGAAGGTTATGAAGTCTAAAACCCAATGTCTGTCATTATTTAGTGACTTATTTCCTAAATAATTTGCCAGAAAACAACAAATTTTATGAGGAACAAACCAAAAATAAGAAGCAAAAATCTATTCATTCTGTTAAAATCTGGACTGTTGAGAGTTATAGTCAGCGAGCCGGGGCTGCCTGAGTTTGCCATCCTTCCCCCTCAGAAAATCATGGTTGAATGGAGCCACCCCCTGCAGCCATTCCAATGTCCCATTACTTGGCTATTTTGCGCCATTTACCATAAACATTGCAATGTGCATACTGCTTTACTTCTACAATGATTTGGATTTCATTTGAAAGTTTTATTTTGTATTTTACAGCACAAACTGTTCATACTTCAGTATTTGGGTCCCCTGTACTTAGTTTGCACTAATCTTATCTTCTGTTTTTTGGACTTCAAACCACCACAGGACTGCCCAAAACATGTCCTTGGAACCTTGTCATATGATTTCTTCAAATATAAGAACAGTCACTTGGACTCTTCTCATCTCTAGATTCCTCTCAACTATCTGTCTCACTGCAAACATTGGGTAAGTTGTGATACATCCTGATCTGAATCCCAACTGTTCATCTCTCGTCCTACTTCTACCTACTGTGCATACTCATTTATCAGTCATATGAAAGTTGTTGCAGTGCGTCTATGAACATCAACATACTAACCATACGTGGTTTTGGCAGGAATCAATCCATGCATAAACAACTACTCTAGATTTACAATGATGACACAGTTTATCACAGAAATTGTCTCTGTTAAATGAAATATTTTATCTATAATTAGTATAACCAAAACTTTCATTGTCATCTTTGCTTTAGAAACTGTATGTTTAAATGCAATGTTTCTACTAGTACTTTTGTACATACTGTAACAAGAGCTTTGATTGTAATTTTGTTTGTAATTATTGTTTTGTTTTTGGAGCTTTTCTCCCCAGGACTCCATTGAAAATGGGTTATTCTAGGCCCAATGGACTATCCTGGTAAACCAACTGCAAATAAATAAATAAATAAATAAACAAACACTAAAACATCTGCTAAACAAAGCAATGCAGTCTCACAATGAAAATAGACTTAGCATTAAAACTCTGCCCTTGAAACTCACATTCATTGAAACCGCAGTGAAATCTACATTCAAAGAAAATACATTTGGGTAGTATAAAGATTAACTTTGGGCTGTTTTCAAATGATAGGCCCCTTGCACACAAAACATACATGTGTTGTGTGATACACCTTCCTGATTGTATTAAATTATATTCCTTGTATAATACAGTACAGTTGTTAGAGGGTGTTTTAAATTTATTGTTTTGAACATTTTTCCAGTAAACAATGAAACAAAATGTATGCACCAATAATGACAAAACTGCCCAGTTGAGAACATTTCCATTATAAAAAAGTCTACTCAAATTTATACAATACACCAGTATCAGTAAATATGCACAATCTCTGCAGAAGTAAGTCATCTAGATAGTTCTACATTAAAGAGATCTGTAACTAATGAAGAGGTTGCTACTAGTTAGTATCTTCGCCAAAGAGGACATTCTTAGTACAGCAGCATCCACCCCTTGGGGGAGTAGAACCCACAGCCTTCTGCATCAAAAGCAAGTACATAACTTGTTGTGCGATTAACAATGCAAGCAGACTCAGTAAAGCAGCACTAAACTTCTCTTCCCCTGCAGCTCTCAGTTCCTTGTAAAATCTACTCAATACTCAACTGTATCTCAACTTCGCAGCATAAGAAATCTGTAAAAAGCCAAAATTTATTGGGGGGGGGAGGCAAAAGCCCAAAAACCAGGGACACAAACATTGCTTGTATAATCTTGGAAAGTTGGTAGAATAAAATTCTATATTACCACCATACATTTTACTCCCAGTCTTCAATCCAGGTCCCTGTGCAAAAGTCAGAGCAACATACCACTATGCCAAATCAGCTGCTTTGTGAAAGAGAGGAAGACTAAAACTTAAATGGCTATCATTTAATGATTTCAGTTCTCACTATAGCTGTCAACCTCTTAGCACAAAACACCTGGACAAACCCAGTAATGGGGGAATACAGCTCTCAAACATATCCAGTGAATTCAGTTCTTGGCATAGCTCTCAACCTTAGCACAAAAAACCTGGACAAAGCCAATAATGGGGGAATACAGTCCCAAAAATAGGGACAAACTTCAAATATTCATCTTATAAACTTAGAAAATTGCTACAATAAAAAGTTTTGTGTTACTGTGTACTTTCTGAAGAATATGAAGTCTGAAATTCAAATGCCTGTCAATTTTATTTATTTAGCATTTGTTAACCAGGAAAGTCTGACGGAACAAAAAACAATTTTCAGCAGAGGCCCAGGGAGACATACTGCAGACACATCTTTGTAACATGAGAGAACACCAGAGCAAACCCACGCAAACACAGGGAGGAAATGCAGACTCCACACAGAAGGCACCCCAGCCAAGAATCAAACCAGAAAATCTCTAGCTGTGAGGCAACGCTACCACTGCACCATCAAAGCAAACCCACGGAGGACATGCAGACAGCCAAGAAGCAAACCTGAGAACCTGCAGTTGTGAGGCAACAATGCTACCACTGTACAATCAAATATCTCAGAATTTAAGCATTCAGAAACCACAGATGTTAAGAGGAACAGAACAGAACAAAATATGAGGCAAAAATCTGCAAAATTTTACAAATGGTGGTGGGCAGGGAATTCAGACTCTTGTTACCTGCACCTCAATGTACAGGGTTCAAGCCTGATCTCTAACCACTGCCAATTTACATGTTCTCTCTAGCCACTGCAACTGGGGCATTTACACACACCAACACACCACCCCACCTGCCAAGCATAAATCCATGATCTGTTCAAATAAACCAGCCATACTCCACCCAAAGTCACGATCTGTTCAATAATCCACATCCAGTCAAAGTCATGGTCCCATGCTGTCCTTCCCAGCCTTCAAATAATCCATCCAGCCAATCCCTGATGTCGACGGTCCCGTGAGAGAGAGCACATCCTTCCCAGCCTGCGGATGTTGCAGTCTGATCTATTTCCAGTCTATGCAGGTAACTGCATAGACTTCTGGGATATCTGGAGTGAAATGTTGAGCAGTCAATTCAGACTGCTGGTGAGACAGTCTGGAATTTTCTGCGCATGCTCCAGACTGCTTCACCAGCAGTCTGACATTGGAAAAATGCACGATTTTCGGGACTTGTGTTTATTTTATTTTAGTTCTTTTCTTTTCTTTTTTCATTTTACTTTTTATTTTACAGCTGGATGGGCTGCAGTCCTGCAGTTTGATAGCATGAGCTGCCCCTGGTAAAAAGTTTACCTTCAAGTTCAAAAGGGGTCCTTGCTCCACTGTATTCTGTACTATTATATAATACAATGCCCCCTTTGGGATGTAGCTTTCTTAACATATCAAAGAACTGTTGAGGCCAGAGACTTATAACATAAAGAGATTACGGTCATGAAATATGCTAGGTGCCAGAGTTTCCTATAGACTCTTCAGAGGCGATCTGTGCCTCACATATTGGCCCACTAGGGATCCAGTTAATCCAAGACCTATTTAACATTCATACATCATGCAGTCTTAATAATACAAAAATCAGAGATCTTAACTTACTCCAAAATTTAAGCAAGTCATGATGGAAGGATAGATTTATTGTTAAGCACCTATCCCTACTTGGGAACAATCTTCCTCTCCAGTATAAGCAGTATAACTCACTGGCATCCATCAAAAGGGAATTAGATACCAGGATTGGTTTACATACATTTGTTCAGAGTGTGACTAGCCTACAAGTGGGTAAATGGCAAACTGGCTTGGTTGCCTTGTAACTCCTATGAATTCCTATGATCCTATGATCATATGAGTTGGATGTAAGATGCAAAGCTTCTCATCAGCATATACTTATAATGGCACACAGAAAATAGAAACCATTACAGAGATAAAAACCTTTTAAAACTATTTCACAATTGACAGTCATTAGCAATACATGGCAATATAAAGGTTTGCAGGACAGGAGTTTTGGAACTACACACACACACACACACACACACACACACACACACACACACTGTGTGTGTGTGTGTGTGTGTGTGTGTGTGTGTGTGTGTGTGTGTGTGTGTGTGTGTGTGGGTCCACTTCAAAATACTGACTTTCAAAATCCCTAAACTCAAAATACTGAGACCAAAATCTCTAAAGCTCAAAATACTGAAACTCAAAATATCGAAAAAAAAAATGCACAGTACAGCAACACAACTATATTGCAGCAGAACTAAATACAGAAACACATTACTCTTCTGCAATTATAGTCAGGGGGGGCTTGCCCTCCCTGCTTATACTTGGAGAAGAGTAATATGGTTTGTGTTTTATTTGTTAAAGTATGTATTTGTGCTGGAACATAAGTGTTGGTATCCTTTGTGTTTTCGGTATTTTGAGTTTCAGTATTTTGAGTTTTCAGTATTTTGAGCTTTAGATATTTTGGTCTCAGTATTTTGAGTTTAGGAATTTTGAAAGTCAATATTTTGAAGTGAACCCATATATGTATACACACACACACACACACACACACACACACACACACACACACACACACACACACACACACACACACACACACATATATACATATATTTGAGGCAATATTACAACTGCCTCATGTACACAGACAACCCCCTCCTCCTACCACCAAACACTAATACATGCGAGAGATGCAATTATACAGCCAAATTGGAGGCTAAGCTCTCTCAAACCAAGACTGGATCAGACAGTCAAGAGGAGAAAAGAAATACTTGCATCAAACCACCAGTCTTACAAAGACCCATTAAAGCAGCACTGGAAAAAAACACACATAAACACATGAAAACATACTCGGAGGCTCTAAATAAAAATCTGCAAAACCAACAGAGACCTCCAAAGCAAACATTCAAGCAACCTCCATTTCACAACACAAACCATGAAACACATACTTCATAAAACCAGTGTGCCATGCAATCACAGCCCTTAAGGCAAAATAACATACCCAACATACTAGTAATAGGTGACTCTATAGTCAGGCACACTGACGTCCCACTCACTAGGCTGTATAAGGAGAAGGTTAATGTTAGCTGCCTGTCGGGTGCCAGGATCCGCCACATAACACAAGCACTCAGGTCACTCCAGAACAAGTACAAATAAGACTGTCATTGTCCATATTGGTGCAAATGACCTGAGCCGTACCTCCCTGGACTACATGAAAAGAGACATGGAAGAGCTCTCTGATCACGTAGCCCAAGCCGGTATGATCCTGACCCTGAGTAGCATCCTGCCCTCACCAAGAATGATACCACTGTATAAAGAAATAAATCTCAATTTCAACAATTGGCTAAGTGTATGGTGTCATTTAAAGAGGATCCAGTGTCTGTTTGCCTGGGATGACATGCTCGACAAGCCACGCTGCTTCGCTAGAGACGGCTTGCACCTGTCACCCTTAAGCTTTCGAATACTGACCAAGCCTCTTGCCACCCCCATTGTGCCTTTTTTAGGCAAGGCTCAAAAGACAAACCCACCACCATAAATGGCACAAGTAACAAAAAACTGAGGGTAATGCTACTCAATGCCAGAAGTCTAAACCTCAAAATGCATGCACTTGAGGCACTCCTCAGTATGAAGAAAATCGATATATGTGCAGTAACAGAAACCTGGTGTAAGGCTCTAGAGAGCACCCCAGCACTACCAGGCTACAACTCATACCATACATTTTGGCTACAGAACCCAAACTGAAATACAAAAGGTGGGGGCGTATCCATATTCATCAAGGATACCCACACCTCCAGATTAGTGGCACAGCACGATGCTTCAGAGATCATCCATGTGCAACTAACAAAAGGCAAATCTGCAATTCAAACTGTAGCTTACTACAGATCACCCACCATGTCCCAGGACCCCCATTCCAGATATCTGGAAACACTGGGAAATATAAAGGTCCTACCAAATACCCTAATATTGGGTGATTTCCATTACCCAAATATTAACTGGGAGAACTACTCAAGTACTAACTCCCTTGCCCAACATTTCCTAGAATTTATAAACTCAAGCACCCTGGTTCAACTGGTCAAAACTCCCACCAGAGGTGACAACATATTGGACCTGGTCATCACCAACATGGGCGACTGGTGTTCCACCCCGGAGGTCAACCCCTCACTGATTAGATCTGACCATAAACAAATCACTTTGGATATCCACATTCCGCCCCCACCTCCGGACAAGAAAACCACCATGAAAAACTTTTCAAAAGCAAGCTTCACTTTACTTAAGACTGAGGTGGAAAGTTTCAAAGTCCCCATGCTGAAGGATAATGCTGTCCAAGCTGCAAACTTCTTTACTAATGCATTCTATGGGCACCTACAAGAATGCATGGATCATGCCATCCCAAGCAAAACAAAGACTCACTCCTCCAAGAAAAGGAAACCAGTCTGGTGGACTCCTGCCATAAACAAGCTATACAATAGAAGGAAGAAACTAGTACAGAAAAGAGTAAAATCCCAAGAAGGGAAGGCATCCCTGATCAGTATCAGCAAGAAACTATGATCCCTCATAAAATTATCCAAGGCGAGCTTTGAAAGAAAAATTGCCAAGGACTCCAAAGATAACCACAAGGCATTCATTAGCTATGTCAAGAATCTAAGTGGCAATGCTCAGATCTGCTCGGAGTTAGTGCAGAATGGCACAAAATACACTGAACCGACCGATATCACCAACATCCTGGCAGACAGGTTCAGTGCCAACTTCACACCCCTCTCACCCCCAAAAGGGCCCATAGCCATATCAGAAGAATGTAGAGTCCCTGAAATCACAGACACTCAGGTTAAAACAGCCCTCCCCAAAGCCAAAAACACAGCATCAATGGGACCGGACAGTGTCCCAGGCTGCATCCTACATGAGCTCAAAGACGAACTAACCCCTCACCTAAACACACTGTTCAAACTCAGCCTCTCCACAGGCTATGTACCCATAGAGTGGAGCACAGCAATGGTTATTCTGCTCCACAAAGGTAGAGCCACAACAGACCTTGGGAACTATCACCCTATAAGCCTGACTAGCTCAGTATGCAAGGCTATGGAGCACATCATCATGGAACTTATTAACAGAGACATTGGGAACCTCCAACCACTGGACCCTACCCAGTTCGGCTTTGTTAAGGGCAGATCATACCTACTAAACCTGGTGGACTTCTTTGAGACAGTTACCAAGGCTATAGATGAGGGAAAGGTGGTACACACAGGCTTCCTAGACCTTGCAAAGGCCTTTGACGCCATTACCCATTCTGGTATTTTAGACAAGCTTACCAGCCTGACCATAAACCCCTACCATCGCAAGATTGGTTGCTAACTGGCTCACAGATAGAACCCACATGGTGAGAGTTGCGGGAGCTAGGTCCAACTCTAAACTGGTTACAAGTGGCATTCACCAGGGCTCAGTCCTAGGACCCCTCCTGTTTGGCATATACCTCTCAGAGGTACAGGCAAGCACAGGAGGACTATGGCTGACCAAGTTTGTAGACGACTGCAAACTAGGGGCTATAATTGACTCTCTGGCTGGCACAGACATCCTCCAAAAGGGTCTCACTGAGACGGATACCTGGTGTCAAAATCATGGCCTCAAGCTAAATGCCAAATAGTGCATAGTCACCCCCTTTGGAAAAAACAAAGTACCCACAAACTACCACATAGGTGGTAGTCCCCTAAATATGGAAGACATAATAAGGGATCTGGGGACCCAAGTAGATAGTAATCTCACTTTTGATAATCACATTGCCAAAGTGGTTAGAAAATCCTTCTACGTGGCCCACCTAATCACAAAAGGGTTCGCATCCAGATCAAAAGAGGTCATTGTGCCACTCTACTCATCACTCATCAGACCCATCATAGAGTACAACGCCCCATTTGGGATGTAGCTTAAAAGACACCTGCAACAGCTGGAAAAACCACAGAAGTACCTCACCAAGAGGATCACTGGCCTCAAAGAGATGCCCTATGCAGCTCGACTGAAGCTGTACTAGGTTGCATACCACCTACTCAGACGTGATTTCTGCCTGACATACAAGGCCATGTCCAACCCCGAATTGATGGACATGCTCCACCTAAAGAAAACCTTATCCCCTCAAGCCACACACTCTAGGGATCTAAACCTCACCACAACAATAAATAGGACGTGCTGGAGGGATAGATTCCTGTCCCAGAGACTTCCCATGCTTTGGAACAAGATTCCAATCTACATTAGGCAGAGCTCCTCGCTAACACTCTTCAAAGGAAACCTTGACGAGTGGATGGGAAACAGAAAGTTTACCTCGGGGATCACTTCAGTGGCTCTTCTGGACAGAGGAACAGGGAACTAATCTAAGGGGGCGGCAAAAGCCAACACATTCTGGCTAGGCTTATAAATGCCTTCAGGCAGCTAGCCTAGTACCTACCTATGAACATATATATATATATATATATATATATATATATATATATATATATATATATATATATATATGGGTCTACTGCTTATGGTCGAATTCCATTTTGTCAAAAATCGAATATAGCCCCTGCCCCACTGCAGTGCAACACTGGAGTGAGAATATAAAGTTAGGGTGGGATGGGGGCACAGCCCCCACATTGGGGGGTGTGGGGGTGTAGCCCCCTACATAATTGCAGTGTATTCACTATTATATACTTGTGTATCCATTAAAACTACATTGAAACATTTAATGTCAGTAAAAACTAGTAGCAAAATGTGGGGGGCTGTGCCCCCACACACACCCCCTAAATTTATATTCTCACTCCAGGATCGCACTGTAGTGGGGCAGGGGCTATATTCCATTTTTGACCAAATGGCATTCAACCAAATGTGCTTTCAATCAAAAGTGCATTCAGTGAAGTGGTCTGCCTGAAATCATTTTCAACCAAATGTAATTTGACCAAAAGCAGTAGACCCATATATATATATATATATATATATATATATATATATATATATATGTATGGTTCAAGCTTCATATAATCGAAAGCTCATAACATCTAACTGCAAAATAGTGAGACCAAATGATTGAAAATTCATAACATCTAAAACTCATAACATCGAATCTCACAACATCGAAAATGTATAAAATTGAGTAGTTTATTATTAAACATGTAAATGTTATAGTTTATTCTGTTAATCTATATATAGTGTTTATTATGCCACTCTGTACATGGGCTATACAGATAGTGATTTAAACAGTCTGTGTACATTCTTTATCCTGATTGTGATACAGTGGGGTTAGGAAATAAACTTTTTCCCACTGTAGTGCGATCTCGGAGTTGGTATATTTAATTTACGGGGGGTGTGGGAGCAGACCCCCCACCTGGGGGGTGCACCTGCAGAAACATAGTAAAAAGTGTGTGGGATGTTATTTATATTTGCTTTGTAGTTTTCGATGTTGTGAGATTCGATGTTATGAGTTTTAGATGTTATGAATTATCGATGATTTGATCTCGGTGTTTTGCAGTTAGATGTTATGAGCTTTTAATTATATGAAGTGGAACTATATATATATATATATATATATATATATATATATATATACACACAAACACACACACACACACTCACACACGCATACACACACATATATATATATATATATATATATATATATATATATATATATATATATATATATATATATGCACTTACACACAGCACATATTTGTTTTCTGAAAACAAATGTGTGCTATACAAACCATCCGATGCTGGCATTTCATCTAAAAACATACTTATTTGTGCTTTCCTGATTTGTCACTTCAGAAATAAAAGAAAAATAGGGAGCCCAGCAGTTTGCTATAAATGCCAATTCTTCCAGCAGTATCTGTATACATCTTGTAAAAAACTCAGAACATACTGACTTTTCAGCAGCAGTGGAACTGATGTCATCTGACTAACTACTAACTTCATACTGATGTTTTAACTGTGATACTGAGACATTGGCTACAGCAAAAATATTTATTTTACATTGTGATAAGGAAAGTCATCAGGTGTAAAATATCAGGATGTATACATTAGATTTTCCTCTCTGCATTCTGCCTAAACTTTAGTTCTACATCTCTTTTTACAGTTCAGAAAAAGAGATATCTGTAAGATTCTGTTGGACTTCTTGCTGAATGCTCATTCATTTGTTATAAATAAGGAGGTAGATGTGCCTCAGGGATCAGTGCTTGGGCCACATATTTATTTCTGGTTTTCCAGTATAAAATGGGATACTGTCAGCAAATTAGCTGATGATATGTAAGCAGGTACTATTGATACTAATCTAATTTATCAGTCTAGATTGTAGGGATTTATGGATTCCTCTAAAACTTGGTCAATAAATAATGCAATGGAATTCAAGGTTAATAAATCTAAGGTTATTCATTATGGCTTCAAAAAACATTTTATCTTTAAGCCTTGAAAAATATGGTGTTAGACTTTATGAACACTATAACAGAACTGTAGCTGATAATGAGCAACCATTTTCCTTTGAAAATAATATTCTGGTAGTAGTTATGAAGTGTTTTATGGCTATAAAGGATATTTTGAGAATGTTGTAATTACGAATGGGCAAGTTTTATTGTTACTTTACAATCCAATAGTCAGACCTCATTTAGAGTACTGTCCATCTGTTTGTTCTAATGTTTGTGCTGAGATTACAAGAGTACAAACAGCAGAAAGGTACTTTACTAAACAAATTAGTAAATGTTAAAGATTTGGATGGCAGTAATAAGTTTGCAAAGTTCTCTCTGTACACAATAAATTATAGATTAAGACAACATTTAATGATCATGTATAGGTATCTACATAATAAGAGGTCAGCATCTAATTTGGATAGCAAGGTTAGAACTGATTTAATTGATAATAGAAATAACAATGGTCGGTTGTTCTTCCCAGGTATTTGTCCTATTTTAAATGAAGAGAAGTATCTGTCAATCCAGAGTGAGGTTTGATATGGAATGCCCAACCTTTTAGGATTAGAATGTCAGTCGGGGGAGGGGGTGGAGCTTGAATGGCTAACTGAAGGCAGCAGTATTTTAGAGCTCCATATAACTAGTTAAATAAGGCAGGAAAAATATTCTTTTTTTTTCTTCAAAGTTTAAAATATTATAGATAAAGAACTAATTTACATAATTAGAAACTTTGGTGAAGTTTTACAAATAATTTCCTGTCAAAAAGCTTGTCGATAAATTCACTTTTTAAAATGAGCAACTCAAAGAATTCTCACCAGGATGCTGCCTTAAAGAAGGAATTACAACAGATGACATCTACCCTGCAGGAGTTGTCTTTGAAGATGGATGATTTTAAAGAGAACCTGGAAAATCTTAAAACAAGCAGTCAAAAACAGGCTGACACCCTCAAGGAAATGCTACAACACCAGACAAGGATAACAGGAATACAGGTTTCTCTAAATGACTTAGAAAGCAGACTTAAAGAAGAGGAAACACAGAAAGAACTGCTTCTTAAACAAAATAATTGGTAGGTTAATAAAGTAGATGACTTGGAAAATAGGGAGAGGAGAAATAACATCAGGATTTTCGGATTACCTGAAAACACAGAATGTAAGGATATTATTTCCTTTTTATCAAGCTGGATCCCTGACTTTTTAAATTTAAAAGAAGGACTTTCTTTTGGCATTGAAAGGGCACACAGAACTCTTGGGAAACCTGCCACTAACTCAAACTCTCCTCCTAGGTCAATAATTATCAAATTTATTTCATACTTGGGCAAGGAACTGATTTTAAGATCTGCTTGGAGGAAGGCACCTCTAAAATATAAACAGAGCCTGATAAGATTAGATAATGACTATTCATCTAGAATAATGAAACAAAGGAAAAAGTGTGGCCAATGATAAAGTTTCTGAAACAAAATAACATCAAGGCACAACTTGCATATCCAGCTAAGATAAGAATACTGTATGCCAACAAGATGAGGACTTTTATTGACTTAGAGGAAACCTCTTAATTTATTAAAACTAATAATGTGATTACTTGACCAGAAGACATGGATTGGATGTCACCTAGAGAACAAAAGAAACAAATGTCTGGACAGATGTCAAAAAGAATAAGGAAAAGACTGATGCTGTTACAGCCAAATCTCTCAAAGCATCTACTATGATATGAGTTGTTTTAACATTACTTTAAAGGACCAGTTTTACTGCTTGGAATTTTAAAACAAAGGTAACTAACTACTGGAATCTTTATCTATATTTTTTGAAACTAGATGACACGTGAGAGTTTTTACATTACCTCAGGAATGTAAAACAGGGTACTTTTCTTTCACAGAAGGAGGGTTATATAGCACATAAAATATTTATACTGTAAATCAACATACATAGTATATGTGTATTTTCTCTTAATTTTCTCTTTTCTTTCTCTCTTCTCATTATTTATTTTAGCTGCATCTTGTCTCCTAATCTAAATTCTCTCCTGTTAATATACTAATATAGTCTGTATATATTTAATGACTCACTATCTATACATAGATAAATAATAGTCGAAAATAATCTAGTTTTAAGGTAGACTAATTAGAATAGTGAATTTAATTAATTGTAATTACAATATTTATTAGATTAATGATAGTCAGTGTTATGCTTATTGGGATTGGGGACATGTTCGTGTTTATCTCCTCAATGTTCCATTCATGTACATATTTCCTTTGAAATATTTCCTTTTAGTATTAACAAATACATAAAAAAGGAGGGAAAAATGCTTTCTTCACATTCTATTTGCGTTGCCATAGCAACAGTAAATAACTGCTGCAGTTTCAAGGACACTGTGAATCTGTGAAGTGCATTTAGCCTCATAGATAACAAATAATAAGAAAAAGTAATGTTGTTTAGTTATTAAAATGAAAAACAACCTAAACAAGGTAAAATAAATACATAATAGGACTATTTGTATATATTACATGATTTATCCTCATAGGATTACATATTCCTGGAAACACAACTGAAATGTTCCCAAACTACATGTGCACTGAAATGTAGCTGCTTGATTAAAAAGTATTACTCATTTTAACATGCTGATTCCACAAGCTGTCTGCACCTTAAACGTTACATTTTATATGTTACTTGAAACTGACATTCTCTAGAGTACATGAAAAGATACATATTACTTTTTGCAATGTTATTTTTGCAGTTATCTCACACTCTGTACAAACTCACTTGGCAAATGATAGCTATTCATTTAAAATATCAGTTTAAATATTAAATGTGCCCTTGAAATGATGCTATTGACATTTTGACAAAATATAATGTGAACTGTAAAATGAATGACTTGAAAGAAGTGAAGTAATACATAGATTTCAAAGACAGTTCTTGACACTACAGTAAAAGTAAAAATGTATATTCACAAGGAAGTATTGAAATGTTTTAGTCTTCCAGTTAAAATAACTTACTATCAACATTTTGCGATATCAGAGAGTTTGAAGAGCTAGGAAATTACTATTCTTTGTCTTTACAATGATTATTCTGGTTAAAGGCTTATAGTGTCTGCATATTTGAACTGCTTCTTACTGAAATTGGTACACCTTGTTTGCTGTAGCATAGACTAGATCCAGGCCTGCTGAATCTAGCTTTGTTTGTATAACTTGAGCACTAATCCAGGCATTCTTTAAAGTATTCAATTGTATTTATTACTGCTTGGTAGTAACTTGATTAAAGTGTAGCTGTCATTCTAAGTCTTTTGGATTAAGCACTTGGGCTTAAGACCAGTTGTTTTACATTAGGAAGGTTTGTGGCCTGCACTGTGGTGGCAGGACAGGTAGCTTACATCCTTCTAAGTTGGGAACTGCTGATTGAGGGCTCAGTGTCTGTTATTCTGAAAGTGTATTAGTTCTGGTTTAAGCACTTGGGCTTCAGGCCAGTTATTTTACATTAAGAGGGTTCGTGGTCTGCACTCTTGTGGGAGGAGAGGCTGGACTCTGCCCTTCTGAGCTGGGAATTTCTGGTTAAAGGCTTATAGTGGCTGCATATTTGAACTGCTTCTTACTGTAATTGGTACACCTTGTTTGCTGTAGCATAGACTAGATCCAGGCCTGCTGAATCTAGCTTTGTTTGTATGCTTGTTGTTTGTTTGCTTGCTATTTCCCTGAAAAGCTAATTCCACCTAAAACGCGGCTTTTCAGCGCTTCTGTGGATCCCTAGTGATATCTGCATTGCTTACTGTACTCATTTCCTTGTTTCACTTGAAAGAAAGTTACTGTTTGTCATTTTTGCATTTAAGTTACCTGTAACACATTCCATTTAAGTTACCTGGCACTTGCTCATTAAAGCAATTATATAAGTCAGCACTAAAAAAATTAAAAGCACTACACCCTCACAAACTCCCCTTGAGTACCTTGTTCCCCATTGGTCCTTTTTCAATTATAAAGGAATTCCCAATACTATTCTAGCATGTCCAAAGGTCAGTTATCAGTCTCCTCTCTGGTCCAGCTGGTGAATCTGGGAATCTTGAGGCAATGTTACAACTGCCTCATGTACACAGACAACCCTCTCCTCCTCCCAACAAATTCCAACACATGTGAGAGATGCAACCATATAGCCAAGCTGGAGGCTAAGCTCTCTCAACTCAGTACTGGCGTAACCAGTCAGGAGGAGAAGGAAACCGCACTCACTACAATTCCAGTCTCACATAGACCTACCATGACAGCAAACCAAACACATAAACACACAAAAACATACTCGGAGGCTCTAAATAAAAATCTGCCTAAGCAGCAGAGACCTCCAAAGCAGACAGCCAAGCAACCACTACCCCAAAACAAAACACGTGCAACACATAGCTCACAAAGCCAGTGTCTGAACAGTCACAGCCCTTAAGGCTAAAAAACACACCTAATACACTTGTAATAGGTGACTCTATCGTCAGGCACACTGACGTCCCGCTCACCAGGCTGAACAAGGAGAAGGTCACGGTGAGCTGCCTGTCAGGCGCTAAGATCCACCACATAACACAAGCACTCAGGTCACTCCAAGGCAAGTACAAATATGACTCAGTCATTGTCCATGCTGGTGTGAATGACCTGAGACGTACCACCCTGGACTACATGAAAAGAGACATAGAGGAGCTCTCTGAGCATGTAGCCCAGGCTGGTATGATCCTGACCTTGGGTAGCATCTTACCCTCACCAAGAATGATGCCACAATATGAAGACAAGATGATCAATTTCAACAATTGGCTTAAGTATTGGTGTCATTCAAAGGGGATCCAATGCCTGTCAGCCTGGGATGACATGCTCAACAAGCCACAATGCTTTGCTAGGGACGGCTTGCACCTGTCTCCCCTGGGCTTTTAGATATTGGCAAAGGCTCTTGCTACCCCCATAGTGCCTTTTTTAGGCAAGGCTCAAAAGACAAATCCACCTCCATAGGTATCACAAGGGATAAGAAACTAAGAGTAATGCTACTCAACGCCAGAAGTCTAAACCTCAAGATGCATGCACTCAAAACTCTCCTTAGCATGGAGAACATAGATATCTGTGCAGTAACAGAAACCTGGTTCAAGGCTCCCGAGAGCACCCCAGCACTACCAGGTTATACCTCATACCATGCTTTTCGGCCCCAAAACTTGGACCGAACCACAAAAGGAGGGGGAGCATCAATATTCGTCAAAGATACCCACACCTCCAGGTTGGTGGCACAGCATGAAGCATCAGAGACTATCCATGTGCAACTAACAGTGGGTAAAACTGCCTTCCAGTTTATAGCCTGCTACAGACCACCCTCCCAAACCCAGGAACCCCACTCGGCCTTCCTGAGAACACTGGAAAATATGAAGGTCTCTCCAAACACCATTATATTGGGTGACTTCAACTACCCAAACATAGACTGGGAGCATTACTCTAGCTCCAACACCCTAGCCCAAAGGTCCCTAGAATTTATAAACTCAAATGCTATGGAACAACTTGTTACCACTCCCACAAGAGGAGAAAACATACTGGACCTGATCATCACCAACATGGGGACTTTATGCTCCAGACCAGAAGTGTATCCCTCACTGGTAAGATCAGACCATAAACTAATCTCACTGGATATTCACATCCCGACCCCACTCCCTGCCCAGAAAACATAGTGAAAAACTTCTCTAAAGCAAATTTCATACTCCTCAAAACTGAGGTGGAATCCTTCAAAGCCCCCGAGCCTGAGGAAAATACGACCCAGACCACAGAATCCTTTATAAATGGATTCTATGAACACCTTCAAGAATGCAGAGATCATGCAATCCCAAATAAAACCAAGACCCAATCCTCCAAAGGCAGACGTCCTGTCTGGTGAACCCCAGCCATAAACAAACTATACAATAGAAGGAGGAAGCTACTACATGATAGAGCAAAATCCCAAAAAGGGAAGGCATCTCTGATCAGTATTAGCAAAAAACTACAGGCACTCATAAAATCATCTAAGGCCAGCTTCAAGAGAAAAATTGCACAGGACACTAAGGATAATCACAAGGCTTTCTTTAGATATGTTAGTAACCTGGGTGGGAATTCCCAGATATGCTCAGAATTAGTCCAAAATGACAAAAATACACGAACCCACAGACATTGCCAACATGCTAGCTGACAGGTTCAGCGCAAACTCCCCACCAAAGGGCAAATATCTATCCCAGCAGAGTGCTGCCCCCCTGACATCTCAGATGCTCAGGTAAGAGCCGCCTTCTCCAAAGCAAAAAACACAGCATCAATGGGACCAGACGGTGTCCCAGGCTGCGTCCTACATGAACTCCAAGAAGAGCTAAACCCAAACATAAAACTACTGTTCAATCTCAGCCTTACTACAGGATATGTACCCAGAGAGTGGTGTACAGCACACAAAGGTGGTGCCTCAACGGATCCTGGAAACTATCGCCCCATAAGCCTGACTAGCTTGGTCTGCAAATCTATGGAAAGGATCATCATGGACCTCATAAATAAAGATATTGGAGACCTACAGACACTGGATCCTACCCAGTTCGGCTTTGTTAAGGGCAGATCCTGCCTCTTAAACCTGGTCGATTTCTTTGAAACAGTCACCAAGGCCATTGACGAGGGGAAGGTGGTCCACACAGCCTACCTGGACCTCGCAAAAGTCTTCGATACAATACCCCACTCGGGCATTATAGATAAGCTCACCAGCTTAAATATAAACCTCTCTGTCACTATATGGGTTGTAAACTGACACACAAGGACAGAACCCACATGGTTAGAATTGCTGGAGCCATGTCAGACTCCAAACCAGTTACAAGTGGCATCCCACAAGGCTCAGTCCTGGGACCTCTCTTGTTCGGTATATATTTCTCAGAGGTACAGGCCAACACGGAAGGACGGTGGCTGACCAAGTTCGCAGATGACTGCAAACTGGGCACCATAATCGACTCTCCAGCTGACACAAGCATCCTCCAAAAGGGCCTCATAGAAACAGACAACTGGTGCCAGAGCCATGGCCTCAAGCTAAACGCCAAAAAGTGTATAGTCATCCCCTTTGGCAAAATAAAGTGCCCACAAATTACCACATAGGTGGTAATCCATTAAGTACAGAAGAAGTAATTAGGGACCTGGGGACCCAAGTTGATAGCAATCTCTCATTTGACAACCACGTGGCCAAAGTGGTTAGAAAAACATTTTATATAGCCCACCTAATCATGAAGGGATTCACATCTAGATCAGGGGAGGTCATCGTGCCTCTTTACTCATCCCTCATCAGGCCCATAATTGAGTACAATGCCCCTTTTGGGATGTACCTTACCAGACACCTGCAGCAACTGGAAAGACCCCAAAGTACCTCACCAAGAGGATCAAAGGGGTCAAACAGATGCCATATGCTGCCCGGTTAAAGAAACTCCAGCTCTACTCAGTGGCATACCGCCTGCTCAGAGGTGATCTGTGCCTGACGTATAAAGCCATGTCCAACCCGAATTAATGGACATGCTGCACCTCAAAAAATCCAAATCCCATTGAGCCACGCTCGAGAGACTTGAACCTCAGCACTGAAATAAATAGGACATGCTGGAGGGACAGATTCATAACCCAGAGGCTCCCTTCACTCTGGAATAAAATCCCAGTCCAGGTTAGGCAGAGTCCCTCATTGACTCTCTTCAAGAGGAATCTTGATGAGTGGATGGGAGATCGTAGGTTTACCCCGGGTATCACTTCTGTGTCACTGTTAGACAGAGGCACAGTATACTAACCTCGAAAAAGGGCATAGCAAAATTAATTTAAAATGGCTGGCAAAAGCCAAACACACTCTGGCTAGGCTTATAAATGCCCTAGGGCAGATAGCCTAGTATGAACCTATGAACCTATGAACCTATTAGACTGATGTTAGACTCTGCTTAGTTTAATGAATTGTGACATATGTTCATGAGGAAAAGTGGACTCGTTTACTCACATTGGACTACACATTCCTTGAAACTCAACTGAAATGTTCCCAAATTAGTTGTGAATTTAAATGAAACTGCCTGATTTTTCTTCTTCTTTTGGCTTTTCCCGGTTAGGGTCGCCACAGTGTATCACCGTCTGCTCATGATTGGCAGTGGAGTTTTTATGGTGTCAAGTTGCCAGCCCGGCGCCCAACCTTCAACCTTCCACAGAAGTTACACATACGCACACACTCACACCTAGGGCCAATTTAGTGTGTCCAGTCCACCTACAGCATGTCTTTGGGATGTAACCGGAGCACCCAGAGGAAACCCACATGACCACAGGTCGGGTATGCAGACTCTGCACAGAAGGCACCCTAGCAGAGGATCGAACGGGAGAACCTCTTGCTGTGAGGCGGCAATGCTAACCGCTGCACCACCATGGCCGCCCAAATGAAACTGCCTGATTAATAAGCATAATTTACTTTAACAACCTGAATCCATAAGCTATATGCTCTATATATGCTACATTATATATATCACTTGCATATGACAGTCTCTAGAGCACACGAAAAAAGACATATTATTTTTGCAACATGCTATATTTGCAATAACCATACATTCTAAACTTAATTGGCAACTGACAAGTTATTTATTTGAAACATCAGTCTAAATATCAGTTGTGCCCTTGAAATATGGTTGCCGTTTTGACAAAACAAAACCTGAATTGAAAAAGGAATGATTTGAAGAAGTGAAGTATTGTACAGATTTCAAAGACAGCTATTGACACTACAATATAAGTAGAAATGTATACATGCAAAGAAAAATTGAAATGCTTTATACTTTTAGTTAAAATAGCTTATTGTTAACTTTTTGCTTTATCAGAAAATGTAAAGAGCTAGGAAATTATTTCTAATTTGTCTTTATAATGTTTACTAAAGTGATGTTAGTCACTGACTTGTTTAATGGATTGCGAGTCATGTACAAGACGGACTACTGAATGCTATTTCTGTTTATCTATGTTTGCTGAATTTCTTTTATTAGTACTGATTTAAAACAAGGGAAAGAAAGGGAAGGGAAATCTCTGTTTTTGGTCAAGGGAGGAGAGGCTTAAGAGTATTCTAACTGCCCTGAGAACTCTCTAAGATGCACTAAATACTTTTTGATTAATACTTACCTAAGGTAAGTCTTGTTTACCATATAGGTACCTTCACATTCATTCTAGACCTGATGTGATTAGCCATTCTGGAAGCAGGAGGTGCCCTATGCAGGATAGGAATTGTCAGGGTGATCATAGTTCATTCTTAGTCTCTGCTTTGTAAATCTATAAATATGTAAAAGCACTGCACACTAGAATGTAGTGAGCCTCTACTCAGAGTCAGGACACCACTGATAAGTGATGTCTTTTCATAAGTGTAAGTTGAAGTTGGTAAGCTGAAGAGTGGGAAAGTAAAGGAAGACAGTACACCTACAGTAAATTCATATTTAATTGGTAATCACTCATTGTCTCCTGTAGAGTCCTTTTAGTCAAATTATTTTAGTAATAATCCATTTGTTGTTGGCTTATTTAGTGTATGCTCCTCTGTTGCATTTAATTTATCCAAAATGACATATCCGACATGCTTGGGATCTCTTAAGGGTAACTAAATATTGGATATTTTCTAAGTCAGCATAATAATTGTTTACACTACTAACATTCCATCCTGATATATAAAATACTACAGAACAATAATAGAATAATATAGAATTCCATATCTCTTTTAAGAAAATTCTCCATATAATAATTTAACATATGGAGCTCAGTTGCTATTGTTGGTTAAAGGTATGAGTGATAATCCAATAGATCTATCTTTATCTATTTTATTAGGAATGACTTTCATTCCATGTTTAATGGGAAATTCATATTTATTTATTTAATTAATTTATTTATTTATTTCAGTTTGATTACCGGGGAAGTCCACTGGGCCAAGAAGTACCCATTTTCAGTGGAGGCCTGGGGAGAAAAGCTCCAAAGGCAGTACAATCAAGGTTACAAATGCACAAGATAAAATACAATAGAAATGTCCAAACAGTAAGTATACATAGTAAGAACAGTGCAAAATAACAAAAATAACAAAAACATAATTTTTTTTTTTTTATATTTTCCTCATTACAGTCAGCTGAGAGTTGACTAAATCATTTTGGGAATTAGAAATGAAATCAGAGAGCAGATATGTGCAGGGGTAGAGAGTGGCTTAGTGTAGAAAATCCCTACAATTTATATAGGGTGAAAGCAAGAATATTTCCATTTGGATGATAGGTGTGAGTAGAGTTGGGTCTTGAAGTATTCCGTGTTAAGTATAGTCCTAAGTGAAGGAGGGAGAGAGTTCCATTTTTTGCCTAGAGAGAAGGATAGTAGTAGCTGGCCAGCGGAATGTTTAGGTCTGGGAATGGAGATTAGGTTTTGGTGTTCTGATCTCAATGATCGGTTGGGGATGTAAGGGGGAAGGATGTTGGATAAAGCTGGCCATTTTTCTGGGTAGAATATTAATTTGTGAGCGGTTGTTAGTTGAAGATAGCCAAGGTGGTCAGGGAGTTCTAACCAGTTTAGAGATTGAAGGGTAACGCAGTGGTGGGTTGAGGTTTTGGATTTAGTGGCAAATTTAGAGATCTTATTATAGCAAGCTTCAAGTTTAGAGGTGAGGGAAGCAGACAGATTAGTTAGTAGAGGGGCACCATAAAGTAGAGAGGGAAGGAGGTAGGTGGTTGCTAAGGTGTGCCTAGAGGAGTTTGAAAGAAATAGATTATTCCTGTAGAGCATGCCTAACTTTTGGTGTTTTTTTATGTTTTGTTGTATGTGGAGATCGAATTTGAGGTGTTCATCAATGGTAATGCCAAGGAGTTTAGCGGAAGGGACCACTTCTATAGGAGTATTGGTTTGGCTTAGGACGTTGAAAGTGTTTTTGTCAAAGGAAGAAGCCTTGGTAGGGTGGAAAATTAGTATTTTAGATTTATTGGAGTTAAGGGAGAGATGGTTTTTGTGCATCCAGTTTTCTGTAGTGGAAAAAGCTATTTGTGTTTTGGACAAGTTCAGAAAAGTTGGGGGCAGCACAAACTAAGGTAGAGTCATCAGTGTATTGGATGACTGTAGTGTCAGGGAGGGCAGTGTGAAGGTTATTTATGAAGATGTTGAAAAGTATGGGACCGAGGATGGATCCCTGAGGAACTCCGGTAGGAGTAGGTAAGACGGAAGAGGTAGAGTCCTTCCATCTGACAGCCTGAGATCTGTCAGAAAGGTAACTGGAGAAACAGGAAAGAGTATTAGGGGAGAGAGTAAGGTTGGAGAGATGTGAGAGAAGGTGTGTATGGGATATGGTGTCAAAGGCTTTAGAAAGATCTAACAGAACAGTGGATACAAGAAGACCAGAATCTTGGGCTTGATTAACAGTTTCTAAGAAGGAGAGTAGGGCAGTTATGGTGCTGTGGCTGGAGCAGAAACCATGTTGGGTGGGAGTAAGTAGCTGATTCTGAGTTAAGTAGGGTAAAAGTTGGTGGTGGACACATTTTTCTAGAATTTTAAATATTGGAAAGAGTAGGGCTATGGGGCGGAAGTTAGAAATAGAGGTGTTTTTACCTCCTTTGTGATGTGGTAGAATGTAGGCAGAATGCCAAAGTTTGGGCACGTATGACTCTTTTAAGGATCGGTTGATCAGGATGCTAATTGGGAGAGCAATGCCTTCGGCTGCACATTTGAGGAAGGAGGGGGGAATGTTGTCGGGGGCATTAGAGCATGGCTTTAGTTTGGATAACAGCTTTTTTATAAACATTGTGGAAACTGGTTTGAGCTGGAACATAGAGGGGCTGTTATTAGGAGAGTTTAGGAAGTTGGATGGATTATTGTCGGGGAATGTTTTGGTTAGCTTAGTTATAGAATCTGTAAAGAAAGTGTTGAAGTGAGAGCTTAGTTCTTTGTCAGTTAAACTAGGGTCAGGGCAGGGGTTACTTCTTGACCCAGGATGGAGAAGAGAGTTAACAGATTTCCAGAATTGTTTTGGGTTGTTATTATTATTGGACTGAAGTTTATTGTCGTAGTTTTTTGTCCAAGGAGATTAATTTTTTTTTACTTGGTTGTGGAGTTGGGTATATTGGAGCATAGCAGAAGGCAGTTTACTTTTCTGAAAAAGCTTCCAGGATTTGTTTCTGAGATGCATGGTATGTTTAGTCTCTTTGGTGAGCCAAGGAGCAGAATTGGCTTTGATTCGTTTGTTTCTTAGGGGGGCTAGGGAGTTAAGAGTATTTAGGAAGAAATAGTTAAAATGCTCAACAGCATTGTCAAGGGAGAGAGTGCAAAGGAATTGCCAGTTAATTTGTTTGAAAATGTTAGAGAAGTATGCGGGGTTGAAGTTACTAAGGTTATGAGTTTGGATGTAATTATGTTTGAATTGTGAGGGGTTAGCAGAGCGATGAATGAAGGCAGGGAGAGGGTCACTAAAGGAGTCAGGGATAGTGACAGAGAGAGAGATTTTGTTTGGATGGGAGACTAAAATCCAATCTATGATGGATCCTGGGGGGTGGATTTTGTTAGGTCGGGTTGTAGAGTGGATTACTTGGGAGAAGTTGAAAAGATTGATGGCTAGGGAGGGGGAAGGATTGTTGATTTTGTTCCAGTCAATGTTGATGTCACCTAGAATAAAGCTTTCATATTTTATTTCAGATGAGGCCCGGTGGAGAATATTCTCAAGAGTGGAGATATTATCACCTGGGGAGATGTATAAGGAGATGAAGCAGATATTTTTGTGTTTATTGAGTCGGAGGAGACTTGTGGTTACTTCAGTATTTTTGAATTGAGGGGTTGGGATACGAAGGAGAATTATGGAGAGAAGGTTAGAGTAGATTAGGGCAGATCCTCCCATATTTACTTGTATTTGATACTTTAGAATTAATGTTTTATAGAAGTACTTTTTTGAAACCTGACCAGAATTTTACCCTACTTATATTTAAAGAAGAAAGATCATTAAATTACACTCCCAAGTTTACAGACATAAAAATGACATCTAATGTTATCAGAGAATATGGTATAACTACTATAATCAAAATAAAAAAAGAAGCAAAAGGTTTCTTCCAAAAATAACTTGAAATGGATTTAACATTCTTATCATTTAATGCTAATGGCATAAATAATGCAAATCAAAGATCAAACTTACTAAAATATTTAAATCTAAATAAGGCACAAGTAGTATTTCTCAAGGAAATGCATTTTAAGACTAATGATAGCTTTATTTGGAACCCTAAGGACTATGCAGTCTTTGCTCAATCCTCCTGTAGAACAAAGACAAAAGGAGTATCAATTCTCTGGAAGAAAAACATAATCATGCCAAAAGTTATTTATAAATATGAAGACAAAGAAGGTCTACTAGCATTTGTTATAATTAAATTTAGTAACAGAATATGGACCTTAGCTAATCTATATTGGTTCCCAGGAATTGGAGCAGGAATGGTTAAAACACACCTAGATTTTATTTCCAACAATTATAAAGGAAATCTTATACTGGGATGAGATTTCAATTGTACCTTAGAAGCTTCTGAAACCAACAAGAGGTCTTTTCGCATAGCAGCTATTTCAAAATCCTTAAAAGCTGGATTGATTCATTTCATTTCATTTAATAGATACTTTTAAAATGAAATATGATAAATCCTTATTGTTTTCCCATAAAGACCATAGATTTGGAACACAAACCAGAATAGACAAATGATTCGAAGTTCAATATTTACAAACAAAAATCCTCAAGTTCTCAATAGTTCCATGCCCCTTCTCAGATCATGAGTCTCTGATAATGAAGCTCCAAATAGAGTTTAAACCTTTAATCCTCTCAACTAGAATTCCATCATATATCATGAAAATGAAAGAATTCAGACCCTGGATGTTGTCACAATTACAATTATTTCCTGAAATTAATAATACAACAGAAATCAGTAGAGTCATGGTTTGGGACTCATTAAAAGTGTATTTATTTGGTAAGACCCTTAGCTGCTACAAAAACAAAGTTAGAGAGTGGAAATCTGAATCATTAGACTTGCAAACCAGACTCTTGACAGCAAAATCTAAAAAAAAATCAGAATTGTCCAGAAGTCAAAAAAGAAATAAAAGAATTAAATAAAAAATATAATGAAATTCTAACACACAAAACTTGTCTAGTCTTGGAAAAATTAAAAATAAACTCATTAGCCACCTCCCCCAGATATCTACATAACTTATCTGCAAGAATTAAAATACAATCTAAAGCAAATAACATTTGTAGTATATATCATGAAAAGAAAGGGAAAAAGTATCAGATATAGGAGACATCCTTGAAGCATTTTTGTTCCATTATATGGAACACTTCAAAAAAGAAGATTTAGATACCAAAGAAATAAACTTTGATACAAACCTTATCAATATAAAAAAATTCCCAAAAACTTAAAGACTAGACCTACAAAAACCTATATCCTACAAAGAAACTGTTGACAAGATAAAAGAAAATAAATCTAACAAAGTTCCAGGGATAGATGGTATATTTATGGAAATTTACAAACTCTTCCCTTCAACAGTAATCTCCCTTTTTCATAAAACTTTGCTAGAAGTCCAGTCAGAAGCAAAAATACCACTCTCGTGGAAATATTCTCTCATAACACCAATTCTAAAAGATAATAAATCATCAGACCTTTGCACCTCATACAGACATATATCATTACTGAATAATGATTACAAAATATTCATGTCAATCCTAGCTAACAGAATGAAAATCCCACTTTCAAAGACAATTAATAATGATCAAACTGGATTTTTATATAACAGGCACAAACATGATGATATTAAAAGGATATTTACTCTTATAGATTATATGAATAAAGAAGATAGAGAAACACTTGTATTTGGATTAGACATAGAAAAAGCCTTTGATTCCCTCAACTGGGAATATCTATTTAAAACTTTAGCATTATTTGAATTTCCTCCTCCCTTCATCTTATTACTAAAAAGCATGTACGTTAATAACTTAGCCTACATTAAATTAGGTCCTTTCACCTCAGAATCTTTCCATATAACGAAAGGTACTAAACAAGGATGCCCCCTTTCTCCTATTTTATTTGCTTTGGCTATAGAAATACTTGCAGACATAATACACAATAATCTAAGAATAAAAGGAATAGAAGTCTATGACCAGTACATATCTAAAATGCTTTTTGCTGATGATATTTTATTAACCCTATCAAATTCCAGAGAGTCATTAGGAGAGCTAGAATAAGTAATGGAGAAATTTTATAAGATTTCAGGTCTACACTTTAATAGATCAAAATCAAAATTTCTATTTTTAAATAAGAAAAAAGAACTACAAGTTACAGATAAATCCATCATAGGAAAACAAGAACTTATGCTAAATTATTTAGGAATAGTGTTATGCAAAAATATAAATAAAGCAATATTAATACATTATAAAAACATTATTGAAACAATAAAAATATATATAGAAAAGTGGAATAAAATTATATTAACTTTTGAAGACAGATTGCAATTAATAAAAATGGTCTTATTGCCAAAAATACTATATGTAGCATTAGCAATACAGTTAATTCCTGAAAGATGCATTCTTAAAGAAATAAGCTCATGTTTAATAAAATTTTTATGGTATCCCAAAAAGAATAGTGTAGCTCTAACTCATCACATTAGACCCTGGGAATAAGGAGGATTGAACTTCCCAGAAATAGAAACATATATAAAAGCATCTGTGCTTAAAACTGCAATAGACTGGAGAAACCCAAATTATTTTGCCAACTGGAAAGAATTAACAATGGCTATATTAACAAATGAATTTAATCTGTTAAAAATGTTTTAATAGTAGACAAATCAAACAAACTCTGATACATACTATGCATGAGTATACAATATAATATAGAACAAAACCTTCTAAAACAACACTGATTAATCATTACATCAATTCCTTTAGGAAACTTATCAATGCAAACATGGATCTAAAACTTTGATTTTGACCTTTTAACCCCATTTACCATCACTAAGAACTTTCCTCACAAAATATATAGGGAAACAATAACCTGCTGGGAACAAAATGGATTCTTATGCTTGTTTCAATGTGTAAAGAAATTAAATGATTTAGATATACATATGATAAAAACTGCTTACAATATTCCAACACAGGACTCGTTAACCTTACAAAGCATTCTAAAGTACACTCAAGATTTATGCTGATTAATTAATAATTCCTCATTTAAAGATATTCCAAATCTAATAAGTTTTCTGTATGAATTTATGTATAATAGTTGTGAAAAGAAAAATTCCATTTCAAATCTATATAAAGAGTTAATAACATATAAAACAATTCCCAAACCATCATACTGGCAGTTCTTAACAAAAGGTCAATCATTGCAGTTAACAGAAGAAATTAAAAGTAACATCTTACTATCAGTTAATTACACCTCTAACACACAGTACTGGAAAATATTTAACTGGAAATACTTACATAGAGCATTTTTAACACCAGATAGAATTAAAAAAATCAGTACTACTAAAAATGTTTTTTGCTGGAGGTGTGAAAAGTCAAATAAAGCAGACTGTATTCATATTTTTTATGAATGTAATAAAATTAAATCATATTGGAATGGAATCAATTATTTTTTACAAGCTTTATTTAATGAATCCTTTACCTTAACTAAAATATTGATAATACTAAATGTAAATGTAGGTCTCTACCTGAATAAGACAAATATGTATTTGTTATGGACATTACTTGCTATATCTAGGAAATGCATAACCAGAAGGTGGACTTCAAATACATCTCCGACCTCAGAAGAATTCTACACTTTACTGAAGACAACTGCATTGATGGAAATAAAAATCAAAGAACTATGAATCAATCCCAGGCCATTGGTAAATAATCCTTGGAAGAAAGTTATATCTTTGGTGGATACTCTGCAATAATCAATATTGTATCTCTGATAACTGATCTGTTAATTCTATATTTAATAACATACAGTGTATATAATTGAAAGTCAGGCTATTGTAAATATTGTATATAGTTGTTTAAAATTATATTTAAAAATATTAGGTACATTTCATTTTAATTGAAAATAAAAAAAATATTTGAGAAAAAAAAAGAATGTCAGTCAGTATAAAATCTCTTAAAAACAGTTTAGATAGTTTACTAGGTAACAGAGTTTAATATCCAACAATGATAGATGACAAGAACATGAATGTCCTAAATTAGACTTTGAGTTTGATTTTTAACTACACTGAGCATTCATCATTTTTACTGAGGCAATGTCACTACCACATTTATCAATTAAGTTAAGTGGATCTATTTCTGACTGCCTTTATTTCTTTTTTTTTCTTTCATAATATCTATCTGGCTACCTTACCTGTCCATGCACATATTTTTCTAGCTATTGCTTGTTAATATACCATTATAATAATGTTATTGCTCATAGGTTCATAGGTTCATAGGTTGGTACTTGGCTATCGGCCCTAGGGCCTATACAAGCCTAGCCATAACAATTCCCTTGCTATTACTTCCCTGGGCCGCTGTCTAACAGGGCAATTGACGTGATCCCTGGGGTGAACCTCCTATCTCCCATCCAATCGTCAAGGTTCTTTTTGAAGAGGGCCAAAGAGGTGCTCAGCTTGACATGTATGGGCAGTCTAGTCCAGAGTATGGGGAGTCTCTGGGTCAGGAGCCTATCCCTCCAGCATGTTTTGTTCATTGTGATGACCAGGTTTAAATCCCTGGAGCATGTGGCTCTGAGGGATTGGGATTTCTTTAATTGTAGCATGTCCAACAGCTCTGGGTTTGATATGGCCTTGTATGTTAAGCAGAGATCACCTCTGAGCAGGCGATATGCGACAGAGTATAGCTGGAGTTTTTTTAGATGGTCATCACAGGGCATCTGCTTTAGGCTTGTGATTCTTTTAGTGAGGTATTTCTGTGGCCTTTCCAGTTGTTGCAGATGTCTTGTGAGGTACATACCAAATGGGGCGTTGTACTCTATAATGCATCTAATGAGGGATGAGTACAGTGGGACAATGACCTCCTTTTTTCTGTATGAAAAGCCCTTAATGATGAGGTGTGCCACATAGAAGGATTTCCTGACTGTTGTGGTGTTATAGTTATCGAAGGTGAGACCATTGTCCACTTGTGTCCCTAAGTCCCTTATCACAATTTTGGTGTTTAGTGTACTGGCTCTTTTGTGGTATTTCATGGGTACATGTTTTTTCCCAAAGGGGATAACTATACATTTCGTGGCATTGAGCTTGGGCCCATGGCTATGGCACCAAGCATCTGTTTCTGTAAGGCCCTTTTGTAGAATATCCACATCATTTGGGGATTCAATAATGGGTCCCAGTTTGCAGTCATCTGCAAACTTTCTTAGCCAAAGTCCCTTAGTGCCGGCCTGTACTTCAGAGAAGTAGATGCCAAACAAGAGTGGTCCCAGGACTGAAACGTGAGGTACTCCGCTTGTCACTTGTCTGGAGCTGGATTTTGAGTCGGCTACTTTTACAGTGTAGGTTCTGTCAGTAAGCCAGTTGGCAACCCATCGAGTGACATAGGGATTAATGCCCAGCTTAGTAAGTTTATCTTTGATTCCAGAGTGGGAGATTGTGTTGAAGGCCTTGGCGAGGTCCAGATAGGCTGTGTGGACCACCTTGCCCTCATCCACAGCTCTGGATACTGATTCGAAGAAGTCATTCAGGTTGAGGAGACAAGATCGGCCCTTTACAAAACCAAACTGGGTGGGGTCCAGTGTTTGAAGGTTGCCAATTTCTTTGTTTATAAGTTCCATGATAATGCATTCCATGGCTTTGCAGATCAGGCTTGTCAGACTGATGGGATGATAGTTCCCTGGATCCAAGGTGGATCCCCCTTGTGGAGTGGGATAACTGTAGCTGTGCACCATTCATTGGGCATGAAGCCTGAGGTGAGGGTATAAACAGTAGAAGACCTAGGGAAATAAGAGAACAAAGGCAATCTTATCATGAATCCCACCATCTTCCCTTTCTGTTTTCAGGCATGTTTCTCATAAATGTGGACTTATCTTTTCATGCATAGATAAAGCAGTGGCAGGTAAAACAGTGAAGAATACAAATGTATGGATAGACTAACAATGCAAGCTAACAATGTATATTACCAAGGAGTGGAATTAGATTGTGGTTCTCATATCTCCCTGGGTGCATAGCTGGATTAAAACCCGATTCATTGGTAAGGATTTTGTGGTTATTTTGAGAATACTTACCCCTGGATTCACAAAAGCTTGCACGGAGTGCAAGAAGAGTGTAGGAGCTCACACCGGCAATATGTCTGGCGTGCGATCCAGGAACAGCTGGCAGAAGCATGCACGAGAGCTGCTAAAGCTACTCTTGCACAGACAGTGTCATGGTATGCAAATTACCTAATTTGCTGATGAAAGCCATGCAAATGAGGTAAACTTGTGATCCAGGAAACACTAACCTGTCCGTGGAAGATTAGTGTTAGCTGCAGAAATGTACTCCATTGGTAACAAAGTACATTTCTGCAAATAGCTAAACGGAGCTATGACAGCTCCAAATAAAGGATGCATACAGTCGAGGAAGCATGACAATGGCCAAATATAAGGCCATTGGCATTTTAAAATGTTTAAAAATATAAAAAATTTAACTTTTTTCCCCCCGATCTCCAATGATTAAGCATAGCGCAGCACCGCGCAAACATGCGGGGCTTATAAAAACAAGAAAATAATAAAAAAAAACAAAAATAGGCATTTTCACTAAAAAGCTTATTCTGCCATGAAGGTGAATGGCAGGCTGAAGACAACATGGCCACTGATTAGTGGTTGCTAAGGGGGGGCTCAGTGTGAGAGATGTAACCATACATTACTAGGCAATCCTATGCAAATGAGGATAAGGATAGTGAATCCCAATTTTCCCCATTATGTGAGGCATGTCCCAAGAGTGTAAGAGTAGGAGTAGGTGAGTAGAAGAGTATAATTATAGAATCCACAGACAGTAAAACAACAAACCAAAATGAAAACCTCCAAGCCGAAGGAGCCAAACCAGTTTAACGCTCTTTATTGGAAACAAAACGTTTTCGCCCCTGCTATGCAGAAAGCTTCATCAGAAACGTAAACAAAAGGAAGCAGCACTTTTTAAAATAAGTAAAACATGATGTCATTTCCTTTAAAACAGTGTGTCAATCAACAGAAAAAAAGAACAATAAAAAATTCTTTTATAAAAAATGTATACTAATAATCATATAGATTATATATGATAGTATATGCAATAAAAAAAAAAAAATAAAAAAAAAAACTTGACAATGCCTTATCTAAGCATATAATTAACAATACAGGCCACAGTTTTGTGTTTATGGGAATTGAACATGTTTCTATGGGCCCTAGAGGAGGACCCCAGTCATTGTTTTTGGAGACTAGGGAATTAGAGTGGCAAATTGGGGTTGATGCCTACTCTTACCCTGGTCTTAATGAATCATGTAACATCTCTTCCCTACTCAGATATAGAAGTTACCAAAGATAGGTTTTCCCTTTTGGGTGTAATTATTTTGGTATGTGTGTATATATATCATATGCCATTAAGGTATGATCTTGGTATTTTATTATAGTACCCCACTTTTAAAATTTATATTTTATGCTATCATATATAATCTATATGATTATTAGTATACATTTTTTATAAAATAATTTTTTATTGTTCTTTTTTTCTGTTGATTGACACACTGTTCTAAAGGAAATGACATCATGTTTTACTTATTTTAAAAAGTGCTGCTTCCTTTTGTTTACGTTTCTGATGAAGCTTTCTGCATAGCAGGGGCGAAAACGTTTTGTTTCCAATAAAGAGCGTTAAACTGGTTTGGCTCCTTCGGCTTGGAGGTTTTCATTTTAGAAGAGTATAATATAGGTGACATCATGAGGGGGTGTGTCAGACAGGCTGTAAGCTAATTGGAGCACAGTGGCTTGTGCTTGCCCTGAGTTGCTCATGATTGCAAGAGGTGTGTCTACAGTTGTCCTATTTGAAAATCTCAAATGCAAGGTGCACACTGTTAAAAGATAGGAAACTCCTTGCAAACATGCACACAGCGTGTGCGTTTGTGTGCACGTGTGTGCGCGCATTTGCACTGGTTTGCGTGGCGCTGCCCCCCCCGAGTAGAAAAAGAAAGGCAAAAGGAAGGAAAAGAAGTAGTAGGAAGTTAACCAAGGAGAACTAGCAGAGCTGCCAGGTGAAATATATCAGAATCAGCCAATTACACAGGCAGCAGACTAGCCCAGCCCAGCCCAGCACTTTAAACTCTGCAAACACCATTCTCCCCTGTTTTTTTCTCAAGAACTCTGCAACACTGCAGTATACAAAGAGGGAAAGCTTAAAAAGCTTAAGTCAGACAAAAAGTTTGGGGCTGCTCTTGCTATCATAAACCAACATGTGCAAGGTGCTAAGGGTGGTGATGTTGTGAATGCTGCTGAGCAACCCACAGTGAGGAGACTGAGAATATTGTACAGATCCAGGGTAACCTACCAGGGGCTACATGAGCTGGAGATAATGGAGCACTATAGGGTGGACAGAGACCTCCTACAGCAAATTGTTGAGCTGTGCTGGCCACGCTTCACACACAGAACCAACAGAAGGGAACCCATCCCAGTGGATACCAAGGTATGTGTTGGCCTAAGAATACTAGCTGCAGGTACCTTCCAAAGACCAACTGGTGAAATGATGGGGATTTCAGAGGCATCAGCATCCAGGGTACTCCATCAGTTCCTGGATACCATGTCAGCACATGTCGGTGACCACGTATATTTCCCCAATTCCCGTGAGGCATTGGCCAGCAATATGCGTCTTTTCCACCAAATAGCAGAATACCCTGAGATAGTGGGTGCAAGAGACTGCACGCACATACGCATCAAAGCACCACCCAGTGAGCGGGGTAGGGTCTACATCAACCGCAAGGGCTTCCCTTCCATCAACTGCCAGGTCGTGTGTGATGCTCAGGGCATAATAATGAATGTGTGTGCTCACTGCCCTGGAAGCTATCACGATTCCAACATCTGGCATCTGACGCAGCTGTACCAGAGATTTGCCAATGGGGACATCCCTGATGGTCACCTAGTGGGGGATGCTGGATATGCACTGGAGCCGTGGCTGATGACACCCATCAGAAATGCACACACACCTGAGCAAGAACTCCATAATGAGGCACACGCACAAACAAGAAACATAAATGAGCGTGTGTTTGGGATGCTCAAGTCACAGTTCCAGTGCCTGGACATATCTGGTGGAGCCTTGCAGTACTCACCAGCTACATGTACCCAAATTGTCATGGTATGTGCCATGCTACACAATATGATCCTGCAAAAACAGCTGCAGCAGGAACAGCATGGGGCAGGGCCAAACAGCCCCCCACCATTGCCAAGGCCTGCACAGGCACAGCGTGACTCAGAGGAGGAACAACCTGAGCCTGTCCCAGTAGGCAGAAGGAGGCATGCCCAGTATGCCCTGGCCTTGGCAAAGAGGCAATGAATAGCACATACACTGACTCAGTAGGAACCCTGGAAATGACACCTCTCTCTGACTCGCACATACAGTAAAAGGCATGCCTAACTTGACACTACCTGTTTTCAAACATGTATAGGGAGTGTACTATGTGCATCTGACATAGGCAGCCCTGCAGCACCACCTGAGACATGAGTGCCCTATTTTAAGCAATATAAACCATTGCTAAGCACATTTTACCAGTATTGAGCATATTTAAATATAATTGCGTGTAGCTGTGCACCGTGCTAACCAGCGCAACATCGGACAACATCGGGCAATGTCGGGCAATGTCTGGCAAAGTCGGGCAAAGTCAGGCAAAGTCGTGCAAAGTCGGGTTAACACATCCACACCTACTTTACTGTTCCTTAACCAGTCAGGTCTGCCCAGCAGGAAAATAAAAAGCAGTGAAAGAGCTAGAACTCATGATACTGTGCACTATAGTCACAGTACTGAACCACTAAGCCATGACAGCATTTCACTGGCACAGACACAACTTAAGTCACTCACACATACCAGTTGGGGGGTCACATACCTAACAGTCACAGCCAGCAGGACAATTGCAGACAAACGCAAACACAAACAAATGCTGTATCTTGTCCTCTGAAGAGGCATATGGGTAAGCTCCCCCCAGGCATATGCAGACAGATAACAGCAGGCCAGGCAGTGTGATATGGGTTGGGTAGGCTATGAAGTCACAAACTAATATGCGTGTAATTGGAAGCTAGTACAGTGGTATGCCTCAAGCCAGTACGATAGGCAACAGTACAGACTGAAATGGAGTACCTGACATAGCAGTGCAGGCCTAGCAAATGTGTATAAGTGTCAGGTGTACCCCTCATCCTATGTACACCCACAGTAACAATCAGGTGTTCCCCCCCGGTAGAAATGTACAAATAATAGCTGTCCCCCCTGTATGTAAAAATGTTGATAAGTCTATGCAAATTGACTCATGGAAGCCCTGCAGGCACACCGTGCTTCCTGTCGATTTACAACTTAAAGGTGAGCCCTGAAGTAAAAAACAACTTGATTTTTCACACACATATAGTATATATGCCCATAGTGGGCATGCTCACACACTTGAAAAAATTTAGCAAATTTCAGTCAGCAACATACTGAAAGGTCATACTAGGCATGCTCACACACTTAGGCCATGTCTGAGTACAGCAGTGGGCCACACATATCTGGCAGTTGCAGTTCTTACTCCAGACACATGTCACTATTCACTAATCCTGCCTTGCGCACACAGTGACATGAAAACATACCCATATAATATATTGGACCCCTGTCATAATCAAACTATGTAATACAAGTACTTAAGTTGTTCAAAGAAAGTTAAAATACAAAGAAGATCAATAAATCTCCAATCAGTATCATCAAGAAACAATGAGCACTCCTAACATTATCCAAGCCAAGCTCTGCCAAAAATATTGCCAAAGTTCCATAGAGAACCATGAAGCATTCTTTAGCTATGTCATAAATATCAATGTAAACTCATATATGTTCTGAGTTAGTGCAAAGTGTAAACAAATACATGTACACGACTGACATTGCCAACATCTTGTCAGACAGGTTCATACATATTTACCCCCCTCTCACTGACAAAAGGGCCTATTACCATACGTAGAGATTGTGAAAACCCAGAAATCACATGTACAATGGTTAAGCAGCTCTATCCAAACCTAAAAACATGGCGTCTATGGGATGACTTGGTGTCCCTGGCTGTGTCATATGTGAACTCCAAAACAAACAGACCCTCCATCTGAACAGTCTGTTGAGACTTACCCTCTGTACAGGATATGAAACTGTTGAATGGGTTACAGCAACATTTGGCACACTCCACAAGTGTTAGTGCACAACAGACCATGGGAACTATTGTCTTATAAGCCTAATAAGCCTGATCTGCAAGGCCATGGAGTCCATCATTATGGAATTCATAAACAGAGCTATTGGGAGCCAACAAACACCCAACCCTACCCATTTTGGTTTGGTCAGGGGCAGATCATGGTCCCTAAACCTGCTAGACAGTTTACAAGGCAGTTACCCAGGACATACATCAATAAAATGAGCTCCACATGGCCTACATAGACCTTGAAAAGCCCTTTTCCAACATCCCTCTCACATGTCGTATCCACAAAATTAACAACCTGTGCATAAACACTTATGTCATCTGATGGATTGCCAACTGGGGCACAGATAGATCCCACAAGGTAAGAATTGTGGTCTCCCTGTTGGACTGTAAGCTGGTAACCACTGCTGTCCCCCATGGCTCAGTCCTGGGACCCCTCCTGTCTGGTGTATACTATTCAGAAGTACAGTCAAACACACAAGGGCTATGGTTATCAAAGTTTGCGAATGACTGCAAAAAGATTGTCATAATCGATGTTTGGGACAACAGAGACATCCTTAAAAAGGGTCTCAGTCAGACAGATGTGGTGTCAAAATTATGGCCTCGAGCTACAGTCAAACAAATACCACATAGGTGCCTTATGGCCTCGAGCTACAGTCAAACAAATACCACATAGGTGCCAACACCCTAAATATGGAGGTAATAATAAGGGATCTATGGACACATGTGGATAGTCATCTCTACTTTCAGAAACATATTCACAAAGTGGTTAGAAAATCATGCTATGTGTTCCCACAAATTGCCAAAGTCTTTGCATGTAGATCAAAGGAGGTTCCCTCTACTCATCAGTCATCAGACCCATCAGAGAGTACCATGACACACTTGCGATGAATCTGACGAGGCACCTTCAGCAGCTGGAAAGACCACTGAAGTACCTCAACAAGAGGATTACTGGCCTCAAACAGTTGCCCCATGCAACAAGACTGAAGTAACTCAATCTGTACTCTGTTGCATACCATCTACTCAGGCAATCTCTGCCCAACAGACAGGTCCATGTCCAATGCAGAGCTGATGTATATGCTTTATCTGAAGTAAACCCAAGCTCACTGTGCCACATGTTCTAGGGATATAATCATCACAGCAATAAGTAGAACATGTTGGAGGGATAAATTACTAACTCACGTACTTCTCTTGCTTTGGAACAGGCTCCCAACCTACATTAAGCTGAGTCCCTCAATGACACTCTTCCAGAGGAGCCTTGATGAGTGTATGTGAAACTGAACTATCACACCATGGATCACTTCATGAGCTCTACAACACAGAGGCATAGGGAACTAACCCCAGGTGTGGTGATAGCTGCACACTCTGGCCATACTAATATATGCCTTCAGGCAGATAGCCTATTACTTACCTATGTACCTATATATGTAGGGGGAACACAGTATAATAAGCCAAAGATGGATGGGCAGAGATGTGTGTAAGAGGGTGACCATGACAGGGAACCATCCAGGACTGTCCCACCCAACACACATCCCAAAGGCACAAAAGACATGCAGTGCACATCTCACCCACTGTACATAATAGCCACCAGTATCTGTAAGCATTGCAGTGTACGTGGTGCATGTGCCTGCTGTACAACATGACTGTACAATGAAGTACACATCTACTATCTGTTGACATGTACCTGTCACATAGGTTCATAGGTATGTAGTAGATTATCTTCACAAAGGCATATATTAGCCTAGGCAAGTTGTGCAGCTTTCACCACCCCATTGGTTAGTCTCCTAAGGCCTAGTTCTAATAGTTAGTACCCTAAGCCCCTTTCTAGTGGAGCTGCTGATGTGATCCCTGGCGTGAATTGTCTGTTTCCCATCCATTCATCAAGGTTCCTATTGAAGAGTTTCAGTGAGGGGCTCTGTCTGATGTATATTGGGACTCTGTTCCACAGTAAGGCAAGTCTCTGGGATGGTACTCTATCCCATTAGTATGTTGTATTCATTGTTGTGATGATGTTCATATCCCTGGAGTGTGTAGTGCGACTCAATTTTGTTTTCCTTAGATGGAGCATGTTCAACAGTTATGTGTGTTGGACATGGCTCTGTATGTTTGGCAGAGTTTGCCTCTGAGTAGGCGGTATGCAACAGAGAACAGATTTAGCTTTCCCAGTTGTGTTGCATAACACAACTGTTTGAGGCCAGTAATCCTCTTAGTGAGGTACCTCTGTGGTCTCTCCAGCTGCTGGATATGCCTAGTCGAATATGTTCAAAATGGACCATTGTACTCAATGATGGGTCTGATGACTTAAGAGTAGAGGGCCACCACTACCTCTTTTGATCCTGATACAAACCCTTTGTTGATTAGGTGGGCCACATAGGATTTCCTAATCCCTTTGGCAACATGGTTGTCAAAGGAAAGATGACTATCTACTTGTGTTCCCAGATCCCTTATTACCTTGTCAGTTTTTAGGGGGTAACACCTATGTGGTAGTTTGTGGGTACTTTGTTTTCCCCAAAGGGGATTACTATGCATTCTTTCACATTGAGCTTGAGGCCATGATTCTGACACCACACATCTGTCTCACAGAGTCCCTTCTGGAGAATATTTGTATCATCCGTGGAATCTATTATGGAAAACACTTTACAGTTCCCAGCAAATGTAGTCAACCACAACCCTCCTGTGTTGGCATGTACTTCTGAGAAGTATATACCAAACAGAAGGGGCCCCAGGACTGAACCCTAGGGGACACCAGTTGTTACCAGTTTAGAGTCTGACATGTAGCCAGCAACTCTTAATTTGTGGGATCTATCTGTGAGGCAGTTTGCAATCCATCTTGTAATGTATGGATTTATGCCCAGGTTGGTGAGTTCACCTATAATACCTGACTGGGGAATGGCGTCAAAGGCCTTAGCGATGTATAGGTAGGCTGTGTGGAGCTCTTTTCAATCATCTGCAGCCTGGATAACTGTCTCAAAGAAATCCACCCAGTTCAGGAAGCATGATCTGCATTTAACGAAGCCAAACTGGGTGTGCTCAAATGTGTGAAGGTTCCTAATGTCTTTATTGTTGACTTCCATTATGATTGGCTCCATTGCCTTGCAGATGAGACTCGTCAGGCTTATAGAGTGGGAATGCCAAGGGTCTGTTGTGGCCCCACCCTTGTAGAGTGGGAAGAATGTTGCTGTGCAACATTCTATGGGTACATATCCTGTAGAGAGGATGTAGAGAGAGGTGTAGGTATCCTTAATGAATATGGATACATCCACGCCCTATGTGCTATGATCCAGGTTCTGATGCTGGAAGGTATGGAATGAGTAGTATCCTGGTAGTGCTGGTGTGCTCTCTGGAGCCTTGAACTAGGTTTCTGTTACTGCACAGATATCAATATTCTCCATACTGAGAAGTGCCTGGAGTGTGTACATTTGGAGGCAGAGATTTCTGGCAATGAGTAGCATTTAGCTCACTTTGTGGTTATTTGTGCTGGTTACGGGGTTTGGTTTGTCCTGAGTGACTGGTGTTCCATGCCTGAAGTCAACGCCTCATTGGTCCGATCCAACCATAAGCTAATTACCCTAGATATTCACATTTTGCCCCCACCCCCATTAAGGAAACCTTGGTAAAAAATTCCTCCAAGGCCAACTTCATGCTTCTTAAGACAGAAGTGGTGAACTTCATGACACCCATGCAGATGGACAATACAATTATAATTACTGAATCCTACACAATTGCACTTTATAAACACTTACATGAGTGCATGGATTGTGCTATCCCAAACAGAACCAAGACGCTATCCTCCAAAAAAAGGAAGCCAATCTGCTGGTCCCCTGCCATAAACAAACTGAACAACAGAAGGAAGAAACTGCTGCAAAATAGAGTAAAATCCCATGAGTGTAGGAGCTCCCTGGTCAGCCTCAGTAAGAAGCTGTGATCCCTGATAAAATCCTCCAAAGCTAGTTACAAAAACAAAATTGCCCCTGATTCTAAAGACAACCACAAAGCATTCTATAGCTATGTCAAGAATCTCAATGGCAAAACTCAGATCTGCTCTGAGTTAGAGCACAATGGCACTAAATATACAGACCCAACTGATATTGCCAACATCCTGGCAGATAGGTTCAGTGATAATTTTACCCCCCTCTCACCCATTAAAGAGCCCATCTCTATACCTGAAGAATGCAAAGTTCCTGTATTCACGGCTGCACAGGTAAGAACCACACTCTCCAAAGCCAGGAACACAGCATCCATGGGACCAGACAACATCCCAGGGTGCATTCTACATGATCTACAGAATGAACTGGCACCCCACCTAAGTACCATGTTCAATCATACCATCACCTCAGGCTTTGCGCCTGCTGAATGGTGCATAGCGACGGTTATCCCACTCCACAAGGGGGGAGCCACCATGGACCCCGGGAACTACCGCCCCATTAGCTTGATGAGCCTGGTCTGCAAGGCCATGGAATGGATCATCATGGAACTTATAAACAAAAACATTGGTAATCTCCGAACTCTGGACACCACCTAGTTCGGGTCTGTAAAAGGCAGATCATGTCTCCTAAACCTGATAGACTTCTTTGAAGCAGTCACCAAAGCCATAGACAAGGGTAAGGTGGTTCACACAGCCTATCTAGACCTTGCCAGCATCCCCCACACTGGAATTATAGATAAACTCACTAAACTAGGTATAAATCCCTATGTCACAAGATGGGTGCCAAACTGGCTCACTTCTCAACTGTCGCGCACTGTCCTGACACATGGACATGACATTGTGGAGGACATCCAATGTCTCACCCCAACGTCTATCAATGACATCAGCGTAGTTACATATGTCACCTGCTAGGTCATGGATACTGTCAGTTACAGAGGTGTAATGAGCCCTCTGTGCCCTTAGCCCCTGTCTGGTGTATCGCTCCATTCATGTCTGTGCCTCCATGACAGCCTGGAACATGCATGTGGTAGAAAGAGGTGTGGCACGTCTGCCAGGGACATGATGACCAGCAGTGCTCTGATGAGAACCCCTGAGCATCTGCCTATGTGGTACCATTCCAGACATCTGGCTATGGCTGCTGTGTCCTGATACATGTGCCATAGATACCACACTGTCCTGGCCAGTGCCAACCGTACACTGTCCCTCAGCTAAGGGCAATGGTGATGATGGATGTACAGGCTGTATGACTGTGTGCATGGATGGGGTGGAGACTTGTGTACTGTCAATTGGTGGCCCAGCAACAGACCCTGACAAACCTGCCTGTGCCTCAACACACTTATCCTCATGATCACTGTCTGTCTCAGTGACATCAGGTTCCCTGCTGTACTGAACCAGCCCCACCTCGCCACCTGTGAGAGGAAAACAGGAAATACACATTAAGACCTGAACATGACTTCAGACCACATGCACACATGCACACATGCACACACACAAAATTACACTCCTCCCGAAAGCAGACATACACAACACCAGCAATCACAGAACATACACAATAGAAGGTGATGTGGAGTACAGAATCACAAGCAAAACAGTCATATCACACCTGTCAGCATGCAGGACATGTGTTGCTCAACAGCATGCAGTGCAGGTGTAGTCAGTCCTTGTTACTAACAGTATACATGGCTTTGATGCATGTGTTTTGTTATTCGGTGATGGTCCTCCCCCTGGAACACAATGCATCCATGGACACAACATTGCTGTGCAGGTATTCATATCCCTGAGATGTACTGTGCACCATAACTCATAGGTGTACATACCATTGCTGGATGTTTAACTGTGTGTCAGATAGGTATCCAATGCTGATTACAGCCTTTGTGTCTTTAGCAAATAATTGTGGACACGTGTTAATTGTGGACATGTTTTTAGAACATGCATGATGTGTATTCACACAACATCCTCAGTGGTGCATGGATAGCTGATAGAATACCATTTGGCCACATACCCATGTACTGTACATATGGTGAGTGTAGATCATATTGTGGACATGCCAGTCTCATCCAGGACATGGCATGCTAAAGCACAACTGCATATTTAAACACTACACATACCCAATATGTGTCATATGACCTAGCCACTCAATAGCATCACAAGACATATATGTGTCAGTTGTGCAAATGGTGATTGGTATGCATACTGTTTAGAGGTGCATATGTGCACACACACACATCATTATGGTGTGTAGCAATGACAGCTATATGTAGTACTGTGGTTTCAATAACTGGATGGGGTATAGTACCATAGGCCATCCTCATGAGGCATCAGGTGGTCACTCAAGGATACAAATGTTTCACAAACCAGCACAAATCATGCTGTGCCAGAACTGTACTACCTTGGCTAAATTCACCATTTCACAACCAGTTGTTACATGATTTTGTAAGGAGGCCAATAAGAAGCATTCCCTGCCATGAATGTGTAGTGTGTTGCAGAGTGTTTAAATGTCCCAGGATAGACCTCTACCCCTCAGGTATATTCTGTGTAATGTGTGGATGCAATTTTGGATACTGGAGTATGTCATTACAGAGGGTTTGGGAATCTTTTATGTGTAGCATGTTCATGTTAAAATGCTCTGTGTATGACATAGATGTGTATGTTATGTGCATGTTCAGTATCAACTGTGCCTATCCAATGGTTACTACAATCTAGCCACATTTGTTTGAGATGGTCTGGGTATTGCATGTGTTTGAGGCTGCTAATCACATTAGTGAGATGAGTGTGCTCTTAGACCAAACATGCACAGTATGCATTATGTGTAGGTGTGTTACATGTGTACATGGCCTAAACCTTAACTATGACATGCACTTTTTATTTCCAATAATAAATGTAGAACGCACTCACCAGCATCTGTCCTCTGCCTTGACGTCACCCCAGAGGTATCTACATAGAGATGAGACAGTTTGTCAGTGGCCACAACTGTGGCATAGCTACTGTGTGTTTGCAATCTTACAGTACAACAACAGTTTACATTCACAGGGCTACAGCTTATGTTCCAAATTATCAGCATTGCACAACAGGCTCCACGTCTTTGAACGACACACTCCACATCTCACATATGCATGATCTACCAATACAGATAACAGTAGTCTACAGATATGCCATGCTACCTGCATGCTCCATGTGTGCTTGCTGGGTGGCTCCAACCTCCATCATGGTGTATGTCTGCTGCTGTTGTTGTTGGGCAGGTGCCACCAGGCTCTTGAGCAGCTCCTCCACTCTGGTGAGGGCGGATGTATGCTAACACCACCCCCTGTTGCAAGCTGTTCCGTATGCACATCAGTGGCATGCTGATGGACATGTCGGAAAAGATCACTGCAGTGGTGGCGTACCTACTCATATGTGCGGTTATGCAGGCCTACCTCATTGACCCTGCAAACAAGATCTTGCCATATTGCAGTACGCTCCTGCTGGTTCGTGAAAATAGCACACGGTAGTGCTGAATCATGACGCTAGTGATGATATCATCTTCAGCCCTACTGTAACTTGGGTTCCTGTGGTGGGCCATGATCCCTGGAAGACATAAATACAAAAATATGTCTGAGCAAGTCATATGGCACATTTAACATTATACAGTACAGATATCACTGAACTGCTGCATAAATATATATATATATATATATATATATATATATATATACTTACATACATAATACAATATGTTGTACCTGAGCACAGATTACAATAATTACTCACACACATACATCTACATGTTGGAGTACATTTTCTGTAGTGTTGTATGATTGCACTGGATGTTATGTTTGTGAATGCATAAATGATATGTATATCTGAGATGGCTTAGTGGCAAATCACGAATGCTGTGATGTGAATGGTTGTGTTTTTTTTCCTAGTAAATGCTTTTTATTTTGTTACTAGCCAAAACAAAGGTCAGGGGGTACAGACAGAATAAGGCACATTTCAGCATTTGCAAGTGGGTTTTCAGAAGGGTGAGCACAGCTTATGGAAGTTTAGCAACCTATAAGCTAACTAAGAGTGAAACACTGTAACTGCCACTTATCACTGCTCACCCCAGAACTGCTTGAAAGTGCCTTTCTCACTCTCTATCCAATGAACCATGTTCTGCACAGCAACTAAATAAAATCACTATATAAGACTATACAAGAGTACCTGGCACACTGTATGTAACACGATACACCACCTAGCCACAGCAGATATACATCAAGCTGATGTGTAAAGAAATATATCATCCATCACAATCAGTGTAAGGTCCAGTAAATGTATTACTATTATACCACACAACTTGTTAATGCCAAACTCGTAGCCAAAATATGTGCACAATTGGGAATATAGGTCACATACTGCTGTAGTACACTATGAATGTTGCCAGATACACAGTTATATGTATTACCACACATATGTGAAAGGACATGTCACAGACATACCCACGCCCACACGTCAGACATAATTACAGGACACAAAGGTATGACAACCCAGATAAGCTTTCAGTGTGTACTATACAGTACTTTGTGTCAATACTTAAACAACCTTAATCTTGAGAAATGTAATCTGTGATGAATACAGGGACCACACAAAACAGTGGATGCAAGCAATGTGGACATACACCATACTTTGCTGTACAGGCCCAGAGCTTCAATTAGTACTACAGTACACACAGGATTTGCATTCAACATCAGTACCAATCAATAATCATAGATGTAGTGCTTTAGCCTCCAATGACACACCCTAGTTAAAACCAAGGGACTTAATCACACTGTATGCAATAGCACTTGTTCTGCCTAGCAACAGAATACACAGCTTTTGCTAGGATCAAAGCAAGGACCCAGAATACCATAACATAAACAGTTTCCCAGTAAGCTATCCCACAGATACATATATTTGACGTATTCACAAACATATTGACCATCACAGTCAGTCAACAGTACAGAGAATCTATTGCAACAAGTAGATGTAGATGTGTATGAGTATATATAAATATATATATATATATATATATATATATATATATATATATATATATATATATATATATATAGCTATACACACATCCATTTGTCTACATATACAAATATATATATATATATATATATATATATATATATATATATATATATAGAGGCACATATACATTTCACCTTTCCTAGTGAGAATATCAATTATACAAAGGATGTAAGGTGTACAGTAATGTAATAACATTGCACAGTCTTGGGATAAATGCATTGAAGGTGTTCACAGCCCAGGTAGCTTTAGCAGGCCTTACTGGCTTCAACATTGCAAACTGAATGAACCACCCACAGTGTTTAACCACCACATGTCATATACCAGCACTGTATGCTGTCTTGTTTGTCACACACTAAAACCTACATACAAATATGTGCATACTAACCTTCACCAACATATATATCTCCCCCCTTTGCAAACAGTTGCAATATGTCCCCTGCTCTATGCACATATACAGATGTGAATATATATGACACATATATATTTCTCTGTATGTGTGTGGCATACACACACATGGTCCAACTGTTGTAAGTCCCTGGACCTCACAGCTGAACTGTTGGGCCTTGCTGCAACACAAACAGGTGTCACATATGAACACAGACTAACATTGGGCGGGGTATATATGGCAGCAGATGCTAGATAGGCATACTAGACTGCTACAGCAGTTGCCAATGCTAAGCTACACTTTAATATGACTATCATGCATGTGTTGTTCTATCACACCCATGTTTATATAATGTCAGCGCTAATCCCTCCAACAGCCATTGGCCACACTACTGTACAGAACACAGATAACATGGATCAGATCTTTGACATTTAATGCTGAGCTACACATTTCACAGGTATGACCCACTGCCCACAGGTGCACACAGTATTGTCCATAGCAGTAGTTAAGCAGAACATCTGTGCAGAAAGAAGTACTGCTGCCACATATGAATGTTTCACATTCTTCAATAACATCTGCTACATGCCAGTAAATACAAATGTGTCACATACCTTTCCTTTGTATAATTTGGTAATATTTATTTTTCCTTTTATCTCTCTCTCTCTCTCTCTTCCTCTCTCTGTCAGTCTCTGCAATAGGGTGATTGAGTTTGTTGGCAGAGATTGCAGCCTGCTTTTGTAGGAATTGCACATGAACATGTGATGGCCTCTGCACCAATTAGTGCCCACCATTTGCTAATTGCATGCAACCTGCTGTGTAGTAATTGAAGTAATCACTGTCATAACAACCCAGTACTATAAATTTCTGACTCATGTAGGCGTGGCCCTTTCAGCTTTCCAAGATGGATATCATCCTTGTTTGGTGTGGACATCATTGTTTAAGACAGAAGGTTGGTATAGTTCTTATATCAGAAGCTGGGGGTGTAGTCAGAGATCTACATTTTGCACTCAGACCTAATGTTGCTGTTTCCAGTACCCACTTGTCAAAATGCTACCCCAAGATACATGGAAAGATGTACTTTCTTTTCAACTGTTACAATTAACTGCCATACAAAGCTAGTTATAGAGATGTATTCCTTTGGCACAAGAATTGTTTGTGAACTGCTATACTTTGAATATTCATTTACACACTTCTAAACAGTTTGTGTTTTTTTAGCGTTGACACTAGCACGAGCTGCTCAGAAAAACTGTACACATTTCAGTACAGTGAGTGTGCTTACCTACATCTTTGGTAGACTTTGCACACACAGGTATATTCTACATTTGGGTAGGGTTGCAGAAGTACAGAGAGCGTAAGTAGTATTGTGTGTATTTTATCTTGCTGGACTTACAGGGTTGCTGTGTACATGTTAGTTTATCAAGGCATGTAGTCTGTCAGCGTAGCTCCCAACTGTGGACCTATCCACATGATAGCCAGAGAATAGCCTGTTATTTTTTGTCTGTGCACCACACAGGTCTTTTCAGCAATAGAGCAATGGCATTCTTACAGTTGGTTGCTAACAGTACATGGCTACATCCATTTGTATTTCTGTGTTTTATTCCTACATAAGGGTATGTTTCCAAAACTCCTTCCAAAGCTATTTGCACAGTGTGTGACAGCAGAAAGGCTAATATGCCTCTGTTTGTCTGCCTCTGCCAGACCTCTCAACCAATCAGGTACATATTTGAACAGAATCAGGGAAAAGTCAACAAAAACTCAGGGACAATCAGGGACACCTTTAAAATACTAGTGCCATTAAGTTGAAACATTGAGAGAATCAGAGCATATGAATTAATACACCTTTTCTGAAGTAAAATAAGTGTCTAACTCTTAATTATTGTCATTATTCATTAAGTGTAATTCACCACCTTTCTGCCCAAAGTCAGTAGTTTTAGGAGGGATTCAGAGGGACAGAGCTAAAATTTGGGTCAAAATCAGGGACGTCCCTGAAAATTAGGGACAGTTGAGAGGTATGGCTTCTGCCCTAAACAGATATGCCAGTGTTTGTCCTGCTGTGATACTGTGTGGGGTTTGTAAAGTGATGGTTTAACATTATTTCCTGCTAGAATGGCTGCATCTCTTATCACAGTCATGTAATGTAATCCCACAACAACTGTTGGTCAACATCCACAGAACAAGTTGTGTGGTATGGTATTCCGAATTTTCCTTTACATTCACTCTTTCTGATGCATGATATAATTATTTAAGCACCAACCTGATGTATATCTACCAGTGGTACTTCATGTTGTGTAGTGTGTGCAAGATCTGGGGTTTGAGACTTACAGAGGTGTTTTATTTTGTTCCTGAGCAGAACAAGGGCCCTCACATACAGAATGACCAAGGCAATTTTAAGCAGTTGTAAGTGGGTTTGCGCAATGCTGCGCATTGCTTAGCCAAGTGCAAACCTGCACAAACCTGCTAACTAGTGCTTAATAGTGCTTACTCCCGCTCACCCTGCGCTAATTTCTTTGAAAGAAAAGAAAAATGGGGAGATAGGAAAATGGTGAAAAAGGGGCACAGAGAGGGAAAGACAGTATGGAAAATAGCTCGGGACGTGCAGGACGGGTGTAGGGAAGATCCATAGCTGCCCATTTCTTCAACAGCAACAGCTGTGCATATGCAATACATTTGGAAGTAGATATGAACCCTTCAACCCCTGAGAGAGGGGAGAGGACAACAAAGTATGTTGTAATGCCAATTAAATAACATTTCATGTGTCCAGTGGACATGTGTGCAAAATGGGCAGTTATGTATGGGTCACAATTTTTTTGGGAGCAGATTGCCTTTTTTTTTTCAGGTGAGAGTGGAATGTGGGGTAGGGGAAGTAGGTATATTTGGGGAGGTAGGTTGGGGAGGTAAACAGACAAGACAAACAAAATGCATACAGTGGCGGTATATGACACATGGTGGGTGAACACCTTTGATGGGGAGGGATGTTTGGAAATCGCAAGCCCATGAGCCCCCAGATGGAAACAGTGGGACTGAGGTCCCCACCCATAGGCAGTCACCACTGCACCTTCACGACCCAGAAGGTGGCTGTGCTGGGGGCTGTGTAGGAGGGGCAGGCTGACCCGTGAGTTGCACCACTTGGGCCTCAAGCTGGCCTAGAGGTTCTGCAACAGAACATTCAATCTCTCGATGCATCACAGCCCGGACCCTATGAAGGGTGATAGGTGCCTTTCCGCCCACACTTGCATGGTCGAGCCCCATCCCCTGCAGTGCTTCCATCTGAAGGTGGCACAGGGCCAATGGAGGAGGAGGTCCCAGGCTGGGTACTGGATCTGCTGGTGCCAGGTGCCATGGCCAGCTGAGGTGGGATAGGTGGGTCCGCTGGGACCGGCTTTCCCATACGAACTATGTTTTGGAGAGTTTAATAAAGATATGGATTAGTAACAGTCAACAGCATTGACAATTAGTTAGAACAGCATGCAGAAGTATTCCCATTAACCCAACACACCAGATTTTCAACAGTTGAAAAGCAAGCATGACACATGCATATATAGAACAATAGTGGACATTATAACAGCATGCAGGTTTAATTGATGGCAACAGGCCACCAATATTGTGGTATTTGAACAGGGCACATGCATAGAAATAAATGCAAATATTTATAAACCAATAGGACATATGTCCCAACAAATGTTTTGAGATTAGACATACCGATTGAGGTGTGGAATTGCATTTTTTATGCCCATACATTAGGGTGGGAAAAGATAGCTCAATTAACAACTCATATATCCTTGTAGTTTTCACTACATTCCTATTAACTGCAGTTATATGTCCCTTACATGTATTATTACACTACCTAATGTCCTTATATTGTGCAATTGGATTTTGCTAGATCATTATATACATGAGCTGTATCTTGCATACAAACTGTCCAAGATGCAGATGTTACTGCAACATATTTTGAGAGTTGCCCACACACACTACTGCTAAGATGGTACACTGACAGCTCTACTTTCATATAATTATCTAGATATGTTCAGGTGAAAGTATCAGTTATATGTTAACAGCTCCCTACATTTCTGGCAGCACACTGACATTTCTGGGGAACACAATACCAAGCTACTAATGTGCCAGATTAACCTGTACATGCTGGCCATGAACCAACAGTTGAGGGCTGTACATATGCATACAAGCTACTGGCAATCCCTTCATACCTTATATGGGCCTACCCAAGTATGGGTTGACACTGCTTAATACAACACTGCTATTTATAGAATGCAACAGTACAACAACATATCAAAGAAAATGACACAGACGCACTCCATGAATCATACATTTATTAAAGGATTATTAAACCTTTGTTTATTGGGTTAAAAGACTTTTTGAAGGCTCTCTCATTTATTTTATATAACAGTACATGCAGAATAATTACTAACCTGCCTCATGACACAGCCTTTGCAGCCTATCTTCATGGGCTTGCAGGTTCATAGCCCAGTCACCTGCAAATGTGAAGTAAATGCAGTGGTATTGAGACATACCTATCCATAGTATAGACAAGCATAGCAAATCTTAACTACTTAATACAATGGCTACTTACTCAATACTGGGGCATTAGGCATTGTACGGGATTCCTGGATCCACCGGTCCAGTTCATCCCCCCTACGCTGCTTCAAGTAAGAATAATGGTGCCTGACCTGTTCACCAGTCTGAGGAACATCACGGCCAAGACTGTTCCAGGCCTCCATTTTATATTGGGTACCCTGTTACTGGCCCGGCAGGAGTCTTTGCTCATGTTTGTGGATGAGGAGCCAAACCATAATTTTGGACTCCTGGATGCCCCAGCATTGCACTCCAAATCGAGTCCCTTCACCAACACCAGCCATGCTGACTGCAGAAGGAAGCTACAACCAGTTATAGCAAGTATTCACACCTGTGGAGCTTAAATGTGCCTCATTTCCCACACTTACTTGTGATTGGCCAGTTTTGGAAAAGCTCAGCTGTGTGTACGCCTGCTTAGCTGATGTTGGCACTGTTTAAAATTCCTTTGATAGATATGTGTCTGTTGAAAGTGCATGTTTATGAAATGCTGTCATGGCTTAGTGTTTAAGTACTGTGACTATAGAGCACAGTGTCCTGAGTTCGAGCACTGTTACTGCTTTTTATTTTCCTGCTGAGCAGACCTGACTGGTTAAGGAACAGTAAAGCAGGTGTGAGCGTGTTTAACAGACTTTGCTCAACTTTGCCCGACGTTGCCCGACATTGCCCAATATTGCTCAACGTTGCTCGATGTTGCTCGACATTGCTCAACGTTGCTTGACATTGCTCGACATTGCCCAACGTTGCGCTGGTTAGTACGGTGCACAGCTACGCGCAATTATATTTAAATATGCTCAATACTGGTAAAATGTGCTTAGTAGTGCTTTATATTGCATAAAATAGCGTACTCATGCCTCAGAATGCATAAACATTTCACCTTCATATATATGTAATTTGTTCACCACTACATTTAACATTTCAATGCTATTTACAAAACTTATACATAAAAAATGTCAGGAAATATTTTTGTATACAGATTTCCCACAGAAAATGGACCGTACAGTAGTGGGACTCGAACTGGGAATGCTTCCTCTTTGTGCGAAGGCTCTAACCACTATGCTATTGCTATGTTGCTTAATTTGCATATATTTGTCTTATTATCCTCTTCTGGTGTCTAAGCTGCTAACTGTAGCTAAGCAATGGGCAAACCCGCACAACTACGGGCAGCTATATCGGAAGAAAAAAAAATCTTTTTATTTTTTATTTTGTAATTGGTTTAACATATGGGGGAGTGTAGTGTTACATTGTACACATGTGAGCGGACTCGCTCATGTAACTGGAAGTTGCGGCATTTCTTCATTGAAGGGGAGTGTATTTTTGGACTGCTTGGCAGTCTGATATGCCCCCTACACTCGTCCACGCTCCGTGTAAGCTTTAGAGTTGAGTTTAGTTAATACTATGCACTTCTCCATTCTTTGGTCTTATTACCCTGCCTAGAAATGTGCAGCTGTTGAGTTTTCATCCTTCCTTTGCAACTATTAGTCCTGTATTACAAGAAATATATATAACGTCTATACATAATGTCAAATAAAATAACATCTAGTTACAAAGTAATGACAGCTTCATCAACTTTAAACTGAACCACACGATTATGGAACCTCTAATAGGAGGAATTAGATAGCACTCTATGGCCTGAGAATAATGTAACAAATAAACAAGTGTGCAACCCCTAATATTTTTCGATTTCACAACAATTCAATATCTAAGATTAGCGTGCAATTTAGAAAGTGCATTATGTGTAGAAGAGGAAGATACTCTGCCTATTTGTACTGTTACAGATTTCTTATGTGTTGTGCGAGAGACAACATTTTTTTTTCAGGAATACTTGTTATACATTCTGAGAGTTGTATGATGTGGTTGGTCATACATACATTTACATTTCCTGCTCCATAGGATTTTTTTATCTCTTGTTGGTCCTGTTTTACCCTGCATAACCATTCACTGCTCATTTTAATTTTCTATAAGTTCAAATGCAGCATTTTTTTTCACAGAACTCAATTTTGTTATCCTGACACTTGTTGAACTTAGCCTTTTGATCTTCAAATTCTACTGAAGTTCTATTAAACAATAAAAAGCATATACACAAGCAAAGATAAATAAATAAATTAGTCTTACAGAACATTTGTTCTCACTGTCACAGACATATTAATGGCAGTTTTAAAAGGAAATTACTATGTAAGAGTCTGTGTCTACTCTCCTCATGTAGGTTACGTGATCTCATGTCTAACAGTATGTTACTAAACATCTGTAGGACGTATAGCTTGCAGCAGTAACTGAAACGTAAGCCGCATAAACAAAGAATTATGCTGTTTGTGTGTACTGTACATAAGCTCACCCTTATTACATTTGATTTTTCCTGACTGATGTCAGTAACCCTTACCCAAAAACTGCTTTATGGTGATGCCAATATATAATTCAGGCAATGATCACAGCAAAAGAAAGCAAAAGTCTGAGTTGTGAAAACCATGGCTGATTTAAGACATGATTAACATTAAGACTGCCTCCTTTTCAAATCCCCATACTGCGACTTTTTTGACTGATAGTGTAATGTTTTTTCAGGGCACATCACTTCTTACTTCCACTTCATTATTAAATTAGAAAAAAAAAATGTAGGAATTTAGTTGTTTTTTGTTTTTCATATCCTAATGAAGTATTTAAAACATGTTTTGGCAGTTTTCAGTAATATTTAGAGAATATATAGAAAACATATTTGGGATTTTACCACCTAGCTTGTTTTGAAAGGAGATGATTGACTAAACCAGTACTGTTGCGTAAAAGCAAGGGAGAAGTGTAGTCTAATTTATATATTGTATACCTTAATAATGCATAGTGCATGCCTTTTTTTTTTCCTGGTGATAAGTTCATTTCTAAATAGTAGAGGATGTTGCACATTATCTTAATGAGGTACTCTTTTATACATTACATGTCTTGCATGGTGCTGCAAATTTTCTCCTCTATTTTCTGGCTATAAGTTCATTTCTGATTTAATACAAAATTAGCACAATGGTTATAGAACCTATTAACTTTTAGTGGCATGAATCCTGTCAATGAGACAAGCCTATAACTTTCTTATGTCAATATTTTGCTTTTGCCATAGGTTCTTAGCTTCATAGTTATATACTACGCTGACAACCACCAGGGTCTTCATAAGCCTAGCCATGTAATTCAACCCAATTGTGTCCCTATATATCATGGGGGTTTATTAGTAGGGGGTATGTTAGGAGGTTTGTAGAGGCTGTGTGAGGTGGTATGCTAGTTTGGGCATTATTGTCTCCCTCTGTCCATCAGAGATATGAGGGCCAGACCCAGGAGTGAATTTCCTATTTGCTATCTGTTAGTCAAGGTTAAACTTAAATAGGGTTAGAGATGGACTCTACTTAACATGGAGAGGGAACCTGTTCCAGAGCATGGGCATCCTCTGAAACACATGTCTATCTTGCTAACATAGTTTATTTATGTCACAAATAAAATATAAGTCCTTGGATTGAGTGGTTCTGATGCTGTTTTATTTTGCAGATGTGCAAAAGTTGCATCTGAGCTGCATCCGAGGATGCCTTGTTTGACAGGCATAGATCACCTCTCAGTAACCTGTAGGAAATGGAGTATAGAAGTAGGGCTTTAAAGTGATCCATGCAAGACAATGTATTTTTACCATGGATTCTCCTGGTAAGGAAATTTTGTGGGTGTTTCAACTGTTGCATATGTTTGGTCAGTTACATGCTGAAGAGGGCATTATACTCAATGATGGGTATGATAAGGGCCAAATAAAGTGGCACAATGACTTCCTTGGACCTAAATGCAATGCTCTTACTTATAAGCTGGGTAAAATAGAATGCTTTTCTTACTACCTTGGACACGTTGGTCAAAGGCCAGATTGCTGTCTACATGTGCAGTCTTCAAACAGGTTATGTACCTCATGGATGAAGACCAGCATCAGTCATCCCTCTGCATAAAGGTGGGCCATGTTCAAACCCTGAAAGCTATAGACCCATAAGTCTCACTTGTGTTATATGCAAAACCATAGAAAGAATGATCCTAGAAATTATCAATAATGAGATAATAGATCTCCAGACACTAGACCAAACCCAGTTTGGTTTTGTCAAGGGCAGGTCACGCCTACACAACCTGGTGGATTTCGTTGACTTGGTCACCAAAGCAATGCATGAGGGAAAAATGGTTCACACTACCTACTTTGATCTGGCCAAGGCATTTAACACACTACCTGTTAGAGAAATGTACAAATTGTATAGTGTACAATTCTGCACCTAAAGGGTTAAGAGTTAATACATTTATTCTATGTAAAATGTATAAATACTGGTGGTCTCTGTAAAAGCTGCTGACGCCTGAAAGTCTGTTCTTCTTGCTATGGAATGCTGAGATAGGGGCCTCACACTACCAACAGATAAATGTGTCAAGAAGAGACAGTTAAAGGACCATTACTCAGAAACTGGGTTTGACAGGTTAAGCACAGTGGTCAAACTGAATTTTGAGAAATGTTTTGTAGGTCAGCAACTACCTGATAAGCACCTGCTGTCTACGTGCAACGAACTGTATAAAAGCAGCAGGCTGAGCTATTGAAAATCAGACAAACCTTGTACCTACATGCTTTGTTTCCTTGCTGCAAGTAATAAAGGATGCCTTGCTTGAACTTTATGTGACTTGATCTTTGTATTTTCTTTAACAGATTGGTCCTTCAAGCCGGAGCCCTCTCTTCACCTTGGATCAGATGGCCAGGTAGCTGAAACCATATGGGGAAGAAACTAAATCAGTTCTTCTGCAATATAAAAGACCTCCGACTGAATTGTTGTCAAAAGAGGCCAGTCACCTTCTGATTTGCGATTGAAGGACGGGTATCCACGAATCAGTGGTCAATCACGTAGGCTCAGGTAAGGTGGTTTTTGCTTTTCTATTTTATTCAGTCAGGGACAGGAAAATGCATTTCTGTTAGATTGTATTTTATTTAGTCAGGGACAGAGAAAAAAACTGCAGTTCTGTCATAGACTAGGTGAACAGGATAGTAGGTTAGACAGTCATTTTGAAGAGACTATAACAAAATCTGTGGTACAAGTAAAAATTGAAAGTAATAAGTAGAATTACTAAAGGTAACTACGTACTGAGTAAATGTGTAATTATATCTGTGGTGTGAAAACATCAAAAGACCCACCATTAACAGAAGATGGTAAAGATATGCAGGTACAGTGCACAGATAATGTTAGATATTTTACAAAATGAGTAACTAAGTATGAGTTTGACGGAAAATTAGATAAATCCTCGCTTCTTAGACTAATAAAGCAATTAAAAGCAGATTCCAAGGGGCGAGTTAAAAAACAGCGGCAATTAGGAATTCCCCAGGTGCACAGGTGGCTGGAGGAAGCAAATTGCAGAGACCAAAAAGATAAGAACTCTAAAACTATGTTTTTAGACAGGGAAGACAATCACCTAGTAATAGCTTCGGCACCTCCTCCCCAACTAGTATATGGGGCAAATAACCAGCATGAAGCACCTCTGCTATACCCTATGGTTTCAAAAGACAAAGACTCTGTGAGAATGAAGTTAGTAAAGGTTAGGGATCCCATAGGCACAAGGTCCAGAACAAAGGGTATAACTAACGAAGATAAGAACCTTGAGGTTTGGAGGGTGTTTAGTAATGCACAAGCTACAACTAGGGAAGAAGAAATGTGCCCACTTATAGAAGTACCTAATCCCAGAGCAGGTCAGGATAACCAAGACCCCACTTTATTAGTATAAAGACCCTGGAGTCCCGAAGATATTCGGGAGGCCACTGAGGGTATTCCTCACCCTAGGGTCAACTTTCAAAAATTTTTAGAGGATCTGCAATGTATGAGGTTAAGCTATAACCTAAATGGAGAAGAAATAGAAAAAGTGGTAAGACAAATTATAGGTCCAGATTGGCACATGGTCTGTGGTAATTGGAATCCTCGTGATGCTCAGCGGAGACCCCTTCCGCATAACGACGTAGGATTAAATGCCCAGGTAACAGAGCTTACAGACCAAATTTCCAAAAAGTGGTGACCACGGGCAGACTGGACCTGCATTAATCAGTGTATCCAGCAAGAAGGCGAGTCAGTCGACCGCTATTTTGCTAGGCTCATAGAGTGCTTTAATAATCATTGCGGGATGCAAATCCCTGACAACCAAGCAGCAGACCCCCCCTATAAACAACAGTTAAAAAATGCCTTTCTGATGGGGAGCAGTGCTCTTATTAGTAGTTTTATTACAAAACACATGGTAGATCATCGTACAAGCATATTGAAACCACTGCTTGAGTATGCAAGGCATGCTGAAAGGCACTTTAATAACAAAAAGAAAAAGAAAACACAGGTATTTTCATTAGAAGATGGGGCTGAGGTATACGTGGTACAGCCAGGAAAAAAGGACCAAAATAGGGAAGGTAGGGGGCTTGACCAATGGTCAGAAGATTTTGAGGGACGTAAAAAGAGAGGAGAATGTTTTAAATGTGGGAAGAAAGGTCACTTGGCAAGGGATTGCAAAAGGAATAATAGGTCAAGGACGGATGAACAAGAAGGTGATGACTGACTATATAATAGTCAGGAAGCACTGGGAAAGGTTACTGTACAAAGCAGGATAAATGGTAATGTAGAGGCAATAATAGAGGAAGCACAGGATGGTGGAGGGGATAACAAAGAAAATGAAAGTGATGAGGTATTAGACTTGGCGCTTCTGTGCTTGGAACTCTTTTTAGCAGACATCAAGCCAGAAGTCACTCTTTTGGTGGAAGGGAGAGAGGTTAGCTTTTTGTGTGATTCTGGGGCTTCACGGACCCTGATACATCCCTCCGAATTACCGGAGTGTACACGGTCTTCAGATTACATATTTGTTAAGGCTGCAAATGGGCAGCTATACCGGGAGCCTTTCTCACACAAAATTATAATCACAGATCCTGTAACAGGGTTGACACAGAGAAGCAAAATTATAGTGTCTGCAAAATGCCCAATAAATCTCCTAGGCAGAGACTTGATGCAGTTATTTGGCATAGCGGTGGTTACGACTATACAAGGGATGCAAGAACAATGACAGACTGACATCTGCGAAGTGCATGATGCCTGTGTAGTGCAATCAAGAGGTGAGATGTTTTACTGGTACAGTCAGAACCTGGTTACTACTGGCCCAGGGACTGTAACCAAAGAATTAATGGATGTGGCCTTTAGTAAATTTCCCCCATTAGATATTAAGAAGCAGCCATTACTGCACTGCACCCTGTATTTTCGTGACACACAAGGGCCAGGTGAAGACTATAGTGATAAGCTGTTTAAATATCCCACAGCAAGGCTAGTGTTACGTAACCTATACTGGGACACAATGGGAAATAGCATAGCCAGCTGCTCTCTGCCTAAAGAAATAACAGCACTTTACAAATCCGACCTCCTACCACATGTAAGCCTCACTAAAGACAGAAACACAAAATGGGTAGAATTGGGCAGAAAGATTACCGGATGAGAAAAACAGACCAGGGAGGAACTCTCGGAGCAGAGAGTACAGGTACAAAAATTGAACTGGGTAACTCAAACTAAGCCAGCAGTACACCTGCATTTTCGCAAAAATACTTGACAAATACTCCTGTTAAAGGAGGAAGAGAATGCTCTGAAAGGTATTCCAGACAAACTGTGGTCCACAGGGATTTCATATGTAGGCCTTATTCGCACGGCAGGACCAGTGGTGATTACACCAAAATCAACATTTAGACCTCAAAAACGTCAATATCCACTGAGAAAAGATGCAGAGGCAGGGATAAAGCCTATTATAGCTGCACTCCTCAAAGGTGGTGTATTAATCGAATCTCCTGATTCACCATGTAACACACTTTTGTTTCCGGTTAAAAAGGCAAATGGGGAGTGGCGCATTGTTCAAGACCTGCAGGCTGTAAATGAGGCAGTGATACCTAGGGGACCTACGGTACCTGATCCGCATACACTCTTAAATGTGTTAAAACCCCATCAGAAATATTTTTCTGTAGTAGATATTAGTAATGCATTTTTCTCAATTCTGATACATCCGGACAGTAGATTCTGGTTTGCATTTACGTTTCAGGGTAAAAGATACACATACACTCGACTACCGCAGGGTTATTGTGAGCGCCCCACGATATTCTCACAAGAGACGTCAAGTAACTTAGCAAGATTTAGCCCACCGAAAAATAGTCAAATCCTGCTTTATGTAGAGGATATCTTATTAGCAGCTCCCACTTTACAAGCTTGCCGAGAAGACACGCTAGCATTGCTACGATCTTTAGCTGCTGAGGGACACAAGGTGAATAAGGAAAAATTGCAACTTTGGAAACTGTTTTTTTTCTGATTACTGCATTTATTTTTAAATCTGCACTTAAAGTTACATTTAGTCGAATTTAATCGAAAGTTTGCTTGTTTGATTGTTTAATTTAACTGTGGAGGCTGCCCACTAAAGTGTGCTAGCCTGTGTAACTAATTTATCACTGTCTCTGCATTTTCTGTGTATTTCTACAAAAAAAAACAAAAAAATAATCCTTGTTTTCCCGCCTTTCTCGACTAGTTTAGACCAGTATACAGGCATTGCTGTATTCTGGGCTGTGGTGTAGTTCCTGTGTTGTCCATTACCCTACTTGGATAGAAGGAAGTTTCTTTGCTCACCAGTGGGAGTGGGGAGCCTTGAGCAGCCTATCTGTCCTTGGGGGAAGTGACCACAGCACAAGAAGCTGTAGTAATTGGTTGTTTGGGACCATTCCCAGCTCTTTTGTAGTTCACTGCTTAAAATCCGCCTCTGGGCATTTTTTCTGGCTATACTGCTCAAGCAAGCTCCAAGTGGGTTTACAGAGTGGTCCTAGCAGTAAGGAACTCGAAAAAGCGACTACCTTCTGGATTTAAGTATATTTGCTTTTTTTTCACTGGAAATAGCTTCTGTTGCTTACTTTAAACTAGCCTGAACTGTTTTTTTTTCTGATTACTGCATTTATTTTTAAATCTGCACTTAAAGTTACATTTAGTCGAATTTAATCGAAAGTTTGCTTGTTTGTTTTGTTTAATTTAACTGTGGAGGCTGCCCACTAAAGTGTGCTAGCCTGTGTAACTAATTTATCACTGTCTCTGCATTTTCTGTGTATTTCTACAAAAAAACCAAAAAATAATCCTTGTTTTCCCGCCTTTCTCGACTAGTTTAGACCAGTATAGAGGCATTGCTGTATTCTGGGCTGTGGTGTAGTTCTTGTGTTGTCCATTACCTTACTTGGATAGAAGGAAGTTTCTTTGCTCACCAGTGGGAGTGGGGAGCCTTGAGCAGCCTACCTGTCCTTGGGGGAAGTGACCTCAGCACAAGACGCTGTAGTAATTGGTTGTTTGGGACCATTCCTAGCTCTTTTGTAGTTCACTGCTTAAAATCCGCCTTTGCACGGCTTTCTTGCTGTTAGCGCGCATAGCGCCGGTTAAACAAGATTAAACTTGGTTAAACAAGGTTAAACTTTTTCTGGCTCCGCCAAGTCTGCTCTTCAATTTTTCCCTTAGAACTGTTCTACTTCCAATCTAAACAGCCTATACTCTATCTGAAAAGCTCAGCACTTGCTCCTAAAGCATTTTTATACAGGTAAAGCACTCTTAAACAAAAGAAAGTACTTCATTCACCTAAATTCTGTTGAGTACACATCTCCCTGTAGGTCCTTTCTGACTCAGTTACACAGCAATCTTTTTCACTATTTCTAGCATGTCGAAGGGTCAGTTGCTGGCGTCCTCTCCTGTTCAGCTGGTGAATCTGGGAATCTTGAGGCAATGTTACAATTGCCTCAAGTACACAGACAACCCTCTCCTCCTCCCAACAAATACAAATATATGCGAGAGATGCAACTATATAGCCAAACTGGAGGCTGAGCTCTCTCAATTCAGAGCTGGAAAGACCACAAACCCCTTCTCACATAGAACTATCACAACAGCAAACCAAACATATAAACACACAAAAACATACTCGGAGGCGCTGATTAAAAATCTACCAAAATAACAGAGGCCTCCAAAGCAGACACCCAAGCAACCACCACCTAAAGACATAGCACATGCAACACATAGTTCACAAAGTCAGTGTGCAAAACAGTCACAGCCCTTAAGGCCAAACAACATGCCAGACACACTTGTAATAGGTGACTCCATAGTCAGACACACTGACGTCCCGCTCACCAGACTGAACAAGGAAAAGGTCACAGTAAGCTGCCTGTCGGGAGCTAGAATCCGCCACATAACACAAGCACTCAGGTCACTCCACAGCAAGTACAAATATGACTCAGTCATTGTACATGCCTGTGTGAATGACCTGAGATGTACCTCCCTGGACTACATGAAAAGAGACATAGAGGAGCTCTCTGATTATGTAGCCCAGGCCGGTATGACCCTGACCCTGAGCAGCATCTTACCCTCACCAAGAATGATGCCACAGTACAAAGACAAAATGATCAGTTTTAACAATTGGCTTAATTACTGGTGTCATTCTAAGGGGATCCAATGTCTGTCTGCTTGGGATGACATGCTTGACAAGCCATGCTGCTTCGCAAGGGATGGCTTGCACCTGTCACCCCTTGGCTTCCGGATATTGGCCAAGGCTCTTGCCACCCCCGTAGTGCCTTTTTTAGGCAAGGCTCAAATGACAAACCTACCTCCCTAGAAAACACAAGTGATAAAAAACTAAGGGTAATGCTGCTCAATGCCAGAAGTCTAAACCTCAAGATGCATGCCCTCGAAGCCCTCCTCAGTATGGAGAACATCGATGTCTGTGCAGTGACTGAAACCTGGTTCAAGGCTCCTGAGATCACCCCAGCACTATCAGGTTTTACCTCATATCATGCTTTCCGGCCCCAAAACTTGGACCGAACCACAAAAGGAGGGGGAGTATCCATTTTCATCAAAGATACCCACACCTCCAGGTTAGTGGCAATGCACGAAGCATCGGAGACTATCCAGGTGCAACTAACCATAGGCAAAACTGCCTTACAGTTTGTAGCATGCTACAGACCACCCTCTCAAACTCAGGAACCCCACACAGCCTTCCTGAAGACACTGGAGAGTATGAATGTCTCTCCAAATACCATCATTTTGGGAGACTTCAACTACCCAAACATAGACTGGGAACATTACTCAAGCCCCAACACCCTAGCCCAAAGGTTCCTAGAATTCATAAACTCAAATGCAATGGAACAACTAGTCACCATTCCCACAAGAGAATACAATATACTAGACCTGATCATCACAAACATGGGGACAAAATGCTCCACACCGGAAGTATATCCCTCTTTGGTAAGATCAGACCATAAATTAATCTCACTGGAAATCCACATCCCGCCCCCACCCCATGCACAAAAGACCACAGTGAAGAACTTCTCAAAAGCAAACTTCACACTTCTTAAGACTGAAGTGGTATCCTTCAAGGCCCCTGGGCCAGTGGAAACCACAACCCACATTGCTGAATCCTTTGCAAATGCCTTCTATTGGCAGCTTCAAGAATGCATGGATCATGCAATCCCAAATAAAACCAAGACCCATTCCCCCAAAGTCAGGCACCCGGTCTGGTGGACCCCAGCCATAAACAAACTTTACAACAGGAGGAGGAAGCTACTACATGACAGAGCAAAATCCCTAAAAGGGAAGGCGTCTCTAATCAGTACTAGCAAAAAACTACGATCACTCATAAAATCATCCAAGGCCAACTTTGAGAGAAAAATCACAAAAGACACAAAAGACAATCACAAGGCCTTCTTTAGCTATTTTAGAAACCTGGGTGGAAACTCCCAGATATGCTCAGAGTTAGTCCAAAATGACACAAAATACACTGAACCCACTGACATTGCCAACATTCTGGCAGACAGGTTCAGTGCAAATTTCTCCTCACCCTCCCCAAAAGGAGAAATAACTATCCCAGCAGAGTGTAGCCTCCCTAACATCTCAGATGCCCAGGTGAGAGACGCCCTCTCTAAAGCTAAAAACACAGCATCAATGGGACCGGATGGTGTCCCGGGCTGTGTGCTACATGAACTCCAAGAGGAACTAAACCCACACATAAGGCTGCTGTTTAATCTTAGCCTTACTACAGGATACGTACCCAAAGAGTGGCGTACGGCAACAGTGGTCCCACTTCACAAAGGCGGTGCTTCTACAGACCCTGGAAATTACCGCCCCATAAGCTTGATGAGCCTGGTCTGCAAAGCTATGGAGAGGATCATTATGGAACTCATAAACAAAGACATTGGGGACCTACAGACATTGGATCCTACCCAATTTGGCTTTGTCAAGGGCAGATCCTGCCTTTTGAACTTGGTCGACTTTTTTGAAACAGTCACTAAGGCCATTGATGAGGGTAAGGCAGTTCACACAGCCTACCTTGACCTTGCAAAAGCCTTTGACACAATACCCCACTCGGGCATCATAGACAAACTCACCAGCTTAAATGTAAACCCATATGTCACAAGATGGGTTGCAAACTGGCTCAAGGACAGAACCCACAGGGTCAGAGTTGCTGGAGCCATGTCAGACTCTAAGCCAGTCACAAGCGGTGTCCCACAGGGCTCAGTCCAGGGACCCCTCTTGTTCAGCATTTATTTTTCCGAGGTACAGGCAAACATAGGAGGATTGTGGCTGATAAAGTTCTCAGATGACTGCAAACTGGGTGCCATAATTGATACTCCAGCGGACACAAACATCCTTCAGAGAGGCCTCATAGAAATGGATAATTGGTGCCAGAGCCATGGACTTAAGCTGAACGCCAAAAAATGTAGTCATACCCTTTGAGAAAAACAAGGTACCGGCAAATTACCACATAGGCGGTAATCCATTAAGTACGGAAGAGGTAATCAGGGACCTAGGGACAAAGGTTGACAGTAACCTCTTATTTGACACTCACATTGCCAAAGTGGTTAGGAAGACCTTCTATATTGCCCACCTTATCATGAAGGGTTTCACATCTAGATCAAGAGAGGTCATTGTGCCCCTGTACTCTTCTCTTATCAGGCCAATGATTGAGTACAATGCCCCATTTGGGATGTATCTCACCTGACACCTGCAGCAGTTGGAAAGACCCCAAAAGTTCCTCACCAAGAGGATAAAGGGTCTTAAACATATGTCATATGCTGCCTGACTGAAAAAACTCCAGCTCTATTCAGTCGCATACCGCCTACTCAGAGGTGATCTGTGCCTGACGTACAAGGCCATGTCCAATTCTGAATTAATGGACATGCTCCACCTCAGAAAATCCAAATCCATCAGAGCCATGAGAACAAGTGACTTAAACCTCAACACAGAAATAAATAGGACGTGCTGGAGGGACAGATTCATAACCCAGAGGCTCCCTACACTCTGGAACAGAATCCCAGTCCATGTTAGGCAGAGCCCCTCACTGACTCTATTCAAGAGAAATCTCGATGAGTGGATGGGAGATCGTAGGTTTACCCCGGGGGTCATCTCTGTGTCACTACTAGACAGAGGCATAGTAAACTAAACCCTAAAAGGGCGTAGTATTCTCATCCTAAGAGGTGGTGTAAGCCACATACACTCTGGCTAGGCTTATAAATGCCTTAGGGCAGATAGCCTAGTACAAACCTATGAACCTATGAACAGGTCCGATATTTGGGCTATATAATATTTGATGGAGGTAGAACCTTGGATGAGGATAGAAAAATAGCTATTTTGCAGGCTCCAAAACCCATTACCAAAAAGGAAATGATGTCCTTTTTGGGTACGACTAACTTCTGTCGAAGCTGGATTCCAAACTATGCTTTGGAAGTGGCACCCTTGTCTGACCTCATATACAAAATGCCTATGGCAGCACAGGACCCGGTGATTTGGACACCGGAGGTGGATTTAGCCTTTTGTAACTTGAAACAGTTAATAGCGTCCTCTTTTGTCTTGGGTTTACCAAATTATCACAAGTGCTTTTTTCAAACCGTAGACTGTAAGCAAGGCTATATGACATCAGTTCTGATGCAACAACATGGGGATAAGCAATGTCCCATTGCTTACTATTCATCACAGTTAGATCCGGTGGCATGGTCCTTACCCCATTGTGTTCAGGCAGTTGTTGCAGCTGCTATGGCAGTGCAGGCTTCGGCCTCAGTGGTTTTGTTTCATCCACTCACCCTTAGGGTCCCTCATGCAGTAGCAATTATTTTGTTACAAGAAAAGGTAGCATATCTTTTCCCGGCTAGACATGTCTCCTGCATGACTGTTTTGCTGAGCCAACCTCACATGACAATTGAATGGTGCACAACCCTGAATCCGTCAACTCAACTCCCTATCCCTGTAGATGGTACTCCACATCACTGCCTACAGGAAATCGAGCAGACGACATTACCTAGAAAAGACCTCACAGATATACTTTTGACAGATGTTGATATGACATATTATGTAGATGGCTCATGCAAAAAGAACCCAGAAGGACAGAACCTAGTGGGCTATGCTGTAGTATCCGACACAGAGGTTATCGAGGCAAAACCCTTACCACGACATTTGTCTGCATAGGCGGCAGAATTGATTGCACTCACTCGTGCATGTATTTTAGCTAAAGGTAAGTGTGCAAATGTTTTTACTGACAGTCAATATGCTTTTTCCACGGTGCATGTGTTTGCACAGCAATGGAAAAACCGAGGTGTGATTACATCAACTGGTAAACCCATAAACCATGCACAGCTCATATTAAGATCTTTTAAAATCCATTCATTTGCCTCAGTGTTTGGCTATCTGCAAATGTGCAGCTCACAAATAACAGCTGGATGCTATTTCAAAAGGTAATGCAAGAGCTGACACTGCTGCAAAGCAAGCAGCCACAGAAGCTTGTTTACACCTTGAAGAAGATTTAGAACCCTCTGAAAGTCTAAATTTGGACATGCTACAAGCAATGCAATCATTGATCACACAGGTAGAAAAAAGGCGTTGGTTAAAGCAGGGAGCCGTCTTCAGAGACGGTTTGTACATTTCAAAAGAAGGGAAACCAATATTACCCTCTAATCTTTTTTGTTATGCAGCATTATTGAGCCATGGGCAGTGCCATGTCTCAACAGGGGGAATGGTACAGATAGTGAACCAGGTGTTCACTGCATATGGATTTTCAAACTAATCTAAAAAATTTTGTTTAGCATGTCAGATTTGCAATCAATATCATGCACAAGGAGCAGTATGGCCCAGTCAAGGGAGTTTCCCCACACCTCCATACCCATTTCACACCATTTGCATGGATTTTATAGAGTTAAATAAATGTGAAAATAAGAAGTACTGCCTTGTCATTATAGATATGTTCTCGAGGTGGGTGGAAGACTTGGATGCAGCCACGGTAGCAAAGGTTCTGGTGAAAGAAATTATTCCTAGGTTTGGCATTCCGGAGAGAATATATGGTGACAATGGAACACACTTTGTAAATCAAACTGTACAACAGCTAAGTAAGTTTTTTGGAATTTCTCTAAAAAATCACTGTGCTTATCATCCTCAGTCTGCGGGGTTGGTCGAAAGACATAATGGTATACTTAAAAGTAAACTAAGGAAACTAATGGCTGAAATTGGAAAAACCTGGCTGTACTGTTTACCCCTGGCACTGTTGAACATGAAAACAGTTACCTCAGCAAAAGGGCTGACCCCATATGAGAAGCTGTATGGGAGGGCATATTGTACACCCCACTGGAAACCTCTCATGCCTTCAGACCAGGAAGCTGATCTTACATTAGCTGAATATATGAAGAAACTGTTAAATTCTAAACATCTGTTGCAGTCTAATTTTGTTTCAGGTTCAGAGCAGACTAAGACGCTGGAAGTAACAGTGACGCCAGGAGACTGGGTGTGGATCAAAATCGTAAAGAGGAAGAAATGGGCATCACCGAAGTGGGAGGGTCCCTACCAGGTGCTTCTTTCAACACCGACTGCAGTCAAGATTGCAAAACGAGCTTCATGGATCCATCTGACACATTGCAAGTTAGTGAAGCAATTCGAATTGGGTAAAGATCTTACCTCTCCACCGGGACCCTAAGCACAAAAGTCTGGTTACAAAGGGGAGGGGTCAGATCAATAGAAACTGATCCGTCTCAAACCTAGTGAAGCAATCATTGGTACTAAGATCCTATAGGGAAGAGAATAAGATCAAGAAAACCCCAAATGTGAAAATGATTGCACCAGAGAAGAAAAACGAATTCCATCTTTTTGGGAGAACCGGAAAAGATAGAGTACTGGAATGACAACCGTTTCTACAGAAGCATTGTGTGGCAATTTTACTGACTGTTATTGTGGTCATTGTTTTCCTGCTATGGCTGGTTCTCTTCTCCGCCACATTTACTGAACCTAGTAAGCGTGCAGCATAGCATCCTGCCTTCAACACATATCAGGCTATCAAGTACGCATATGCAGATACCCTTAATGTTTCAAATTGTTGGATCTGTGCAGCTATACCAACTGCACATGGAAGATTACCTTTAATGGCGTCTCCACTAAATGTTACCGAGACATGGACAAGCTTGTTGAACAACATGGCTAATATCACGTCTGCAAGTGCGGTCGCCTTACAGCTGTCCCTCCGTCAAAACGGAACTGTGTGTTTTCAAAAACTTGGTAAAACTAGGGTAGGGTGGAGCCATTGTAACAAAACAGTGGTTTATAACTGCACTGCAGGCAATTCGGGTTGTGTGGCAAATTTCTCATCTATAAGAAAACTTGTTAAAAACTCTATAGCTAACTTTGCCCAGGAAATGGAAACTGTCTATTGGAAAATGTTCCGAGGACTGCAGGACTTTGGGGATTGCTTCGAGTTTATCAACATCACCGTTAAAGTGGAAGATTTTTATTTTTTTGTGCGGAAGAAAAGCATCCAAATGGCTACCAGGAAACTGGTCCGGCAGCTGCTTCCTGGGTTACTTAGTCCCAGCTATCAGACATACGACGGCATTACCTCGAGGGAAGATCCGAAACGTTCGAGAGGTAAAAAAGCCTACTAATCCAGTAGGCCAGATCGATGCATCATGGATATGTCACCATTATCTGGCTCACGTCAGTGGCAAAGGACTGGTGCACATGGATCTTGGTGATGATGTCATATCTTGGGCCGGCATATTACCTCAATACGGAGCAGTAAAATCGGTTTGGGAACTGAGAAAGCTGTCCAAGCTGCTTGAAACATTGAGCAACGCAACCTTCTCTGCCCTAGAATTGGTGACAGATGAACTTACAGCTATGAGGGCAGTAGTGCTTCAAAATCGTATGGCTCTTGATTTCACCCTGGCGGTGAAAGGAGGTACTTGCTCTTTAATCCAGGAGGAATGCTGTTCATTTATTCAAGACAATGAACACGAAATAAATAGCCATCTCGTAGTGATCCAGCAAGTATCTGCCTTGACCAAGCCAGGTCAAAACCCATTGACAGACTTCTTCCAGAGATGGTTTGGGGGATGGGGCAGTGTCCTGATGAACCTGTTGATCGCCATTTGCGTTGGAGCAGCAATATTGATGTTTTGTGGATGCTGTTGCATCCCCTGCATGCATGGACTGGTAAAAAGCACTATTGATGCCTCAGTCACAAAAACCTTGTTCCAACAAAGTACTGAATATGAAGAACTACTAAAATTCGAAGCAGAAGAATTGTTTTCTTGAGCCTAAGCCAAATGACTCTCTGACTGCAAGGCCCTGGATGGAAATGGTCAAGAGATGAAATAGACTTGTTTTAGACTCATTAAACAATAAGAATAAAGTATTAAAAGGGGGGAAATGTTAGAGAAATGTACAAATTCTATTGTGTACAATTCTGCACCTAAAGGGTTAAGAGTTAATACATTTATTCTATGTAAAATGTATAAATACTGGTGGTCTCTGTAAAAGCTGCTTATGCCTGAAAGTCTGTTGTTCTTGCTATGGAATGCTGAGATAGGGGCCTCACACTAGCAACAGATAAATGTGTCAAGAAAAGACAGTTAAAGGACCATTATTCAGAAACTGGGTTTGACAGGTTAAGCCCAGTGGTCAAACTGAATTTTGAGAAATGTTTTGTAGGTCAGCAACTACCTGATAAGCACCTGCTGTGTACGTGCAAAAAACTGTATGAAAGCAGCAGGCTGAGCTATTGAAAATCAGCCAAACCTTGTACCTACATGCTTTGTCTCCTTGCTGCAAGTAATAAAGGATGCCTTGCTTGAACCCTTACATGAATTGATCTTTGTATTTTCTTTAACACTACCCTACTCAGGAATTGTTGAAAAACTGAAGAAGTTAGGCACAAATCCTTGTTTCACCTGGTGGATAGTCAGCTGGCTCACAGACAGGACCCAGGAATTTAGAACTGGGGAGTCCACTTCTACAAAGATGCCAGCCACAAATGGAGTCCCTAAGTGAGTGGTCCTAGGACTGCTCCTTTATGGCATCTATGTCTCTGAAGATAAGGCCAATGTTCTGATGCTGTTTGTTTTGCAGATGTGCAAAATTCCCATCAGAGCTGGATCTGAGGATGCCGTATTTGACAGGTATAGATCCCTCTCAGTAACTAGGAGACAGAGTATAGAAATAGGGCTTTAAGGTGATCCATTTACTTCTCTGAAGTCTAGACCAATGTAAGTGGCCTCTGGATGACTAAATTTTCATATGATTGCAAATTAGGAGCTGTCATTAAATCCCTTACTGACACAAATGTTCTCCAGGAAGGGATGACACAAACAAGCAACTGATGTCAAAGCCACAGACTAAAATTAAATGCCAAGAAATGCAAAATAGTATCCTTCGGGAAGTCATCCACCCCTGGTAACTATCATATTGACAACACACCCCTAAGATTTGTGTTGATCCAAGTGTTCAGGGATTTAGGGATACAGCTAGTAATCTAGACTTTGATCTTCACATGTCTACAGTAGTGAGGCTATAATTCTATGTTGTGCAACTTATAAACAAAGGTATATTATGTAGGTCCAAGGAAGTCATTATTCCACTGTATTCAGCATTCATCAAATTTATCATTGAATACAATGCCCCTTTTAATACGTACCTAATAAGACATATCCAAAAATTAGAATGTCCACAGAGGTTCCTCACTAAAGGAGTACAAGGCATAAGTAACATGACTTCTTCAGACTACCTCAAGGCCCTATCCTTGTATTCTGTCTCCTGTAGGCTTTTGAGGAGAAATCTATGCCTGGCAAACAAGGCATTGTCAGATCTAACTCTGATGGACCGCCTGTATATCCACAAAACAAACAACACAAGAATTACCCATTTTTATGACTTAAACCTTGCCTGTGATATAAATAGGACCTGCTGGAGACACAAGCATGTGACCCAGAAACTACCTCTTCTCGGGAACAGGTTCCCCATCCATAGCTTCATAGGTTCATAGGTAGGTACTAGGCTATTGGCCCTGGGGCCTATATAAGCCTAGCCAAAAAGGTTCCCTGGCTTTTGGCACAGAAGAAAATTATTTTCCTGTGCCCCTGTCAAGCAGTGCCACAGAAGTGATCCTGGGGTGAATTTTCATTTTTTGATTCCACGTGAAGCAAAGATCCTTCCAAACCCAGTTCAAGTGTAACTTGGATGGGGAACAGGAAATTCATCCCAGTATGGCACCTATGTCTCTAATGAACACACACATACTGTAAATGGTTCATCTCCCAGGACCCTTCTTGTAAATAATTTCATCTCCCAAGCCACTTCTTATGCTTATCAAGGGTACCATAACTTGTCAGAGATTTGGGATGCATGGCTAGGCTTAAAAAGGCTCTTGTGGTCATTAGCCTAGTAAACACCTAAACACCTATGATGTTTACCTCTATTTGTATCAAACTGTATTGTGCAATTGCACATTTGTGAAACTTTATATGCCAAATAATGTTATATGTCTGAATCAAAAATGTCAAAAATAGTTTACTGGAAACCCAGATTCGACCATTTTTGAACTGCATCACAACAGTGCACTCCCTATGATATTTAGAAGGCATTTCCTGATATCGCCAAACATTGTTATGCAGGGGGGCAAGCTCTCTGCACCCCCCATGTGGGGGGCTATGCTCCCACACCCCCTACTAGTGTAATATACTAACTTTGACATTGCACTACAGTGAGAGAAGGGGTATATGTCCCAACCCCCACTGTAGTGGGATCTGCACGGAGAAAGACAAATTCACATGAGTGAATGGACACTGGCATTCACTCAATTGTGATTTCGACAATATGTGGTTCAACATTGCAGACATTTGAAATCATCCTTTTGCACATCTTCTGTCACACATGTGTGCTTCACACATATGAAGGTAAACCCACCTATGTTCCCAAATCCCTGACTACTGGGTCATTTCTTAGGGGCGTCTTATCAATGGAATAATTAGCCTGGGTGTCAATTTTCCCTAAAGGGACTATACTGCATTTTGTGGCATTGAGTTTTAGTCTGTGACTTTGGAACCAGCCATTTGTCTGTGTTAGACCCTCTTCTGAGGTGTTTGTGACACAATGGGGAATCTATGATAGCTCCTAATTTGCTGAGAACTGTGAACTTGGTCAATCAAATGCCCTTGACATTAGCCTTTACATCAAAGCAGTAGATGGCAATTAGGAGTGGTCCCAGCACAAAGCCCTGAGGTAACCCATTGGTAACATGTCTGTTAGTGGAGGTGGTATCACCAGTTCTGACTTCCTGAGTCCTGTGTGTGAGCCAACTAGTGGTTCAGTGAGTTATATAGAGGTTTATGCCCAGTGTGGTGAGTTTGTCAACTATACCTGAGTGGGATGTTGTGTCAAATGCCTTACCCAGTCCAGATAGGTGGAATGCACTGTTTTCCCCTTATCCAATGCACCGGTGACCTTCTCAAAGAAGTCCACCAGGTTTAGTAGGCCTGATCTTCTCTTGACAAAGCTAAACTGCATTGGGGCCAGTGTCTGAAGGTTACCTATGTCTCTGTTGATCATTTCTGTCATGAACAGAGATACTGCCAGCCGAGCTTTTAGAATTTTGTAAATAATTATATGTCATTTGTGAATATCAACATGATTCCTATGCTTGTCTTCCAAATGTAATAGAAGTGTATGTTATACGTACATCAAACTGCTGGTCTTGTTCTTTTATTATTTATTATTAAATATATGTAAACCTTTCATTGTGGCTGATTTGTGTAGAGACATATTTATGTTCTGAGAGTACTTGCATATTTATTTGGTAACACTGCATGAGCTACTTTTAATAGCTTTGCTCTTGGTCAAACTACCATTTGTACTGATAGTAACATTACACAGTAAGATTGGACGCCCTTTGTTAAGGGCCTTAAAGGAGTTGATAAAGTGTTGGCTGGTGGCAGTAATAACTATCTTATACTCTGGGCAGAATGGGGCATAGTTAGTAAACCTGTGCCAACCTTTCCCAGGTGTATATGTGTGTGTGTGTGTGTGTGTGTGTGTGTGTGTGTGTGTGTGTGTGTGTGTGTGTGTGTGTGTGTGTGTGTGTGTGTAAAACAAATCTCCAGGAGTGTGTGTGTCATCTACTTGGGCAGGGACACGAAGCACTTGTTGGAGCGTGTTGAAGGTCTTGGCTTGGCCACTCAGCTGAGATCTCATCTCTATAGCTGGGGCAGTGGGGAGTCTCATTGGTGATGTGGAGAAGGAGGGAGAAACCATCCCTGGACTGACTGTGGTTTCTGTGTGCTCTTAAGGGAAATTGGACTTAATGCAGTGAGCTGCATCTGGAAATACTGTGTATGTACCTGTCATCCTCCCAATGTACGTCCCCCACTCATGCTAGTGGTAAGGACTGTGGATCCTTCATTACTGGGCCAGTGATGGAACGTCACAATTTCCATGATAATTCATTCCATGGCTTTGCATATTAGACTAGTCTGACTAAAAGGTCTGTAGTTAGTGGGTCAGGTTGAGTGTCCATCCTTGTGAAGTGGGGTATCAATTGCAGTCCTCCGTTCTCAAGGTACAATGCCTGTTTAGAGGCGATAGCTGAACAGTGATTCAAATCATCCTGATAAGTCATGTGTCCAGCTATTTATGAGGCATTATGGGATAGTATCAGGGCCCATTGATGCTGTGTTTATGGCATTAGTGAGCACAACCAGGTCCTGCTTCCTGTTAATAATGGGCATTTGGGTATGCTAGTAAGCATTTTATGGATGGAGAATTGGGGAGTAAAGTTCAAGCTGACTTTGTCAGTCTGCAAATTTGCTGTGTTAGTCTGCTCAGTGAAAGCGGCATCATTCACTATCAGTTTGGCACACTGATGTGTGCTGCCTTTGAGGTTTTGGACATAGCTGTAGAAGGCCTTGTGGTTGTCTTCAGCCTGGCAGCCTATCTTGACATTATAAAATTTCTTAATTTCTGACAATATTATGAGAATTACTACCATTAAGTGTCACCAGTAATGGTAAGGTAATTGTACAACATGCATGTTCATAGTCTAGGCAGTAAGATATGCAAGTCATATGCATAAACAACTAAAAGCTTAACAAACCTTCCTTCTTCACTCTAAGCATTTTTGGCAAGACATCAAAAAACAACAGGGAGATGCTTCTGCCCAAATGAATTATCCAGTGTAGGAGGTATACCATCTCTATCAGGTGATCTTTCACCTTCTGACTTCCTGAGAGAATTCTCAAGCCTTCCCACATGCTCACCTGCCCACAATGAAGCCCTACAACAAACAGTCTAACCTCCCCCATTTCATTCCACCATTTTACTTCTAAAAAACACTCTAAACAAATTTTATCCTACCTGAACAAGTTCCTCTGGACTCATGAAATGGACTTGACAATAACTAACCTTGATTCTTGTACCACTAAAGAAATTTCATCATCACCAATATTAAGCAAATTTACAACTTTTGCTGCACCATTTATACTATGCTAAATGTTTAGAAATCCTGTATTGTCAGATCAATACTGAAAGAAACCAAGTCCTCTTCTTGCAGTCACTTCCAGACCATCTCCATCCTACCTAGTCTTGGTAAAATTGTTGAAAACATCATATATAACAAACCAGAGTCATAGCTAACTCATCTAGCACCTTGAGCCATTCACCAGTCTGCTTCCCCTTACAAAAAAGGTCCAAGATATTTTTCTGGTGTCCATAAAATGCAGGAGCCAAGCAGATCTCTTTTATGAACCCCAGCCTTACTCTTCCTTCCACAGTTGAGAGTAAACAACAACAAAAAAGGATATCTCCAATTGCACATGCTACTCCTGAAATGTAGGAGCCAATCAGGCCCTGTTTCTGCACCCCACCCCTCCTAAGAGTAATCAAAGAAAGCAAGACAATAACATGCACAGACTTCTATAATGCTTGGATTATCTTAAAAAAAGAAATAAAGAAAAATATGTATTTTTTGCTTTCAGGCTATAGTAAACTACTGACTACATTGGGTCTATCTTTAACCGTTGAATGAAACTTTCTTTGAATGGCTAAACATTGAGACCTATTCATCAAACGTTCATTTCAATAAACTTGTGATACTGGGAAAGTAACTAGTTGGCCAACACTTCTCTGTCTCACACACTGCAATATTTCAAATCCACCCAGTTAGGGGGCTTTGCCCCTCATACCCCTCAATGTGGGGGCTTCACCCCCACATCCCCCTAATCATATATACCAACTCTGATATTGCACTACAGTGGGGAAAAGGGCATTGTAACACTGTGGTGTTTGAGATGAGGAAGCATTGGCCAACTAGTTATTTTCCCTGTCTCACACATTCACTGATATGAATGTTTGATGAATGAACGTTAGATGAATTGTGTTTGATGTTTAGCCGTTCGATGAAAGCTTAATTCAACGGTTAAACACAGCCCCTGCTGAATGGAAGGCTACTGCACTCAGATTTATCTTTAAAAAAGGAAACAAAATTTTTTTTTTTCTTTTTAACTGTAGCAAACTACTTCCTAACTTTGTAGCTAGCAGTTGCTACAGTTAGCCAAGACATGTAGCCCTACAGCTCAGAATTGGCTGCAATTTGCAATGCCAGCATGTAAAAGCTGGCATGCTCTCTTATTTAAGAGTGATAGGGATCATCTCATTATGCCCTCTAACACTGTGCACCCAGGGCAGCTGTTCCCTTTTGCCCCACCCTAGTGATGCTACTGTAACAAAACTTACTACTTATCCTCAAAAATAACATCTGTTTTTATAAAACAGCACAGATTCTGAGCTGGGAGGAGCACAATGACAGGTCCACGGACCCAGACCAATAACATCTTATCTAATATGTAGAAATGAAATGTTAAAAGAGCTCTGTTCAATGATTTAACCTATGCTTTTCACAGGGTCAACCACCCAGTTATACTTATTCAGCTGCAAGACATCAACCCTGATGCCAGTACATGGTTCAAAGACTTTCTGTCAAATTGCTCATTACAGGTAAAGATAGGAGCTACTTTTTCCTGCAGTTCCATCATTTACTCTAGTGTCCCACCTGACACCATTTTAGCACCTCTTCTATTCTCAGTCTTCATCAACAAACTCCCACTAGATCTACCCTACTTACTTAAAATCACTTCTTTAGGAAGATGATATGGTCACCTATTGGTCTAATCCCTCATGTCATACAATTGAGACTCAACTTCAAAAAGACCTATTCAGCTGCAGTTCTGACTAAACTCCAGGAAAGTACTTCTCAGTGTCAAAAAAAAGTTCAAGTTATTCTGCACTCAAAAACATTATCCAGTTCCCCCAATCCTTTCATAACATTGAGTGCCATAAGAACCCCATTAAAACCAGCAATTCCTGTAGATATTTTGGGATCTGGCTAGACCGATCACTAATTCTTCATGAACAAATCAAAAAGTTGAGAGCCAAGATGGAGCAGTCTATTCTTCTGGGCCAACAATATATATCAGTTGTCCTCACACCCAGCAAGGGCTGCTGTAGGAAAAGGCATCCTCCTTGCTCAACATGAGTATGGTCTCTCATTTCTCTGATCTACCTCTGTCAAGTATGTCGCCTCTTTGTTTCTTACTCATCAACTTGCTCAAATTAGACATCACCTCTCCTCTGACTTCCAAACTTTTTACTGCCACTCAAACCTATAACATAAGAAGACAAGCCAGATAATCCTTTCCCATAAAACTCCTTCTCTCAGACTGCATTCTACTAGCCATTTCCTCTCTGCACTGGCTCCAAAACTATGGCATTTATTTCCTCTTGATTTAACTGATCAGACAAGCTTCTCCATGTTCAGGCCACAGTTCAAGCAGGGTACTTTTGTATGCTGTACTATAGACTAGACTCAGACCTGTTGAATCTGGTTCCATTTGTTAAATTGATCACTAACCTAGGCTATCATTTGTTGGAGAGGGCACCCCCCCTGCAACCTTGTGGCAGGATAGTACAGTTAGGACTCTTCAGATTGAAGGTTGCTGGCACAGGTCTCAGTTTTGAGCTTTTTAACTGATTAAATTGTTTAATTCACTGTGCTCACTGTTGCTACATAAGCTCCACGTTTGTTTGGGTTTGTGCTTGTTTTAACACGGCTCCAAAGAATTAGGTGATTGGCCACTGCTCTGCTGTATTCATCTGTTTACAGGTAGCACACCACCATGCACCATCACATACTAGCGTTCACTGGGGGTCACCACTGGTGGTTATACATGCAAAAACATCAGTAGATGCATTTTCCCATTGTAGCTGCCTGTGATCCAGCTGAGAAGTGCTTAGCTGCTTGGATAGCACCTCAGCTGCACTTTTGCCCCTTAAGCTGTCCCAAAACCAAGAAATCTACAATAGACTGATACAATTTAGAGAACCCCACTAGTATAAAACCTTTTTAGAGCATATAAACCCCTCTTAGAGACCAAGTTATACCACACCCCTCCATTTTCTCTCCCCACTGTGAAAACAGGATTTAATCTATGATTATGGATGACTAATTTCCTTCCATTTCTGCTACCAGCCTGATTGATATTGGGATCATAAGGTAGTATAGCAACTGCCTCATGTACACTGACAACCATCTACTCCTAAATCACCCAAGTACAATTTGTGAGAGATGCATCTACACTAAAAATTTGGAATCATTGCTTTCTCATGCACAGAACAGTAACACTGAACAGGCTATTGGCTAAGACACTTGCCTCCCCCATAGTGCCTTTTTTTAGGCAAGGTCTCAAGAACAAAATTTCTGACATGAAAATATCAATTACAAATAAAGTAAAGGTTATACTGTTAAATGCTAGGAGTTTAAATAAGAAACTGCACTCTCTGGAAGCACTCCTCTGCCTGGAGGATGTTGATGTCTGTGCAGTCGCAGAAATTTGGTTTAGGGCTGCAGACAGTACAAGGACAGACTTGCAAGGCTGCAATGCCTTCCACACTTTCAGACCACAAAATGAACATGTGAGAACCAAAGGAGGATGAGGATCTATTTTCATCAAAGATAAATACACCTCTAGACTGATTAGCCAGGAAAACTCCATGGAATTACTTCAAGTTCAACTAACTGTGGGTAAGACTCCCCCTTCAATGAACCAAGATAGCCACACTGCTTATTTGGACCTACTTGAGTCAGCCAATTCACATCAAACAGAGACCCTCTGTGACCCTGTTTAAGCGTAGCCTGGATGACTAGATGGGAAACCTTAAATTCCTGCTGGGGATGTTACCTATGACCCTCTGAGATATGGGCAGTCATTGTTAACTACGATCTCGAATTTTGGCAAGATCCATTATATCGGGTATCTCTAGTATATTGGGCACACATGGCTAGGCTTATAAAGACCTTTGGGTTAATAGCCTATTAACCATCTATGAACCTATACTTACTAAAATAGTTTGAATATAACTGACCATATAAATGATATGTTAACTAAACTAATATCTCCAACTCTGCAGTACCTTTACCTCCCACATATTTGATGAACTCATTCATCCTGAACTGTAATTCAGCTTACCATACCAATACCATTCTAAACCAGCAACACACACTCTAGTCTCCTATTTAATCTTATCTGTCTCTATTAGCTTTGGTAACCTGGCTACTACAGCTCATATCTCTACCACTTGTACATACCATATCTAAATATATTCCCCCCTTTCTATTCTACTTGTATAGCTGTACGTACAATTGATTTGTTATATTTTCTTATATATTTACTCTTGAATGTAAATCACTGTTATTTGTATACTGTACATTGTTTTTTTACATTATGATGTAACCTGGGCTGACCCTGTAATTGGCCATTGTTTGGTTCATAGGTTCATAGGTTCATACTAGGCTATCTGCCCTAGGGCATTTATAAGCCTAGCCAGAGTTGTGTGGCTTTCACCACCCCTTAGGTTGAAGAATACTATACCCATTAGTTTGCCGTGCCTCTGTCCAGCAGTGATACAGAGATGATCCCCGGGGTAAACCTACGATCTCCCATCCACTGGTCAAGATTCCTCTTGAACAGAGCCAGCGAGGTGCTCTGTCTCACATGGACCGGGATTCTGTTCCACAGCATAGGGAGTCTCTGGGTGATGAATCTGTCCCTCCAGCACGTCCTATTTATATCCGTGTTGAGGTTTAAGTCTCTTGCTCTTGTGGCTCTGGTGGATTTGGATTTTTTGAGGTGGAGCATGTCCATTAATTCCGGGTTGGACATGGCCTTGTATGCCAGACACAGGTCACCTCTGAGCACACGGTATGTGACTGAATAGAGCTGGAGTTTCTTCAGTCGGGCAGCATATGGCATATTTTTGAGCCCCTTTATCCTTTTGGTGAGGAACTTTTGGGGTCTTTCCAATTGCTGCAGGTGTCGGGTAAGATACATTCCGAATGGGGCATTGTACTCAATCACTGGTCTGATAAGTGAAGAGTACAGGGGAACAATGACCTCCCTTGATCTGGATGTGAATCCCTTCATAATCAGGTGGGCAATGTAGAAGGTCCTCCTAACCACTTTGGCAATGTGAGTGTCAAAAGAAAGGTTACTGTCATCTTGGGTCCCCAGGTCCCTGATAACCTCTTCTGTGCTTAATGGATTGCCACCTATGTGGTAACTTGGGGTTACCTTGTTTTTACCAAAGGGTATGACTATACATTTTTGGCATTTAGCTTAAGGCCATGGCTCTGGCACCAGTTATCCATTTCTATGAGACCTCTCTGAAGGATATCTGTGTCTGATGGATTTTCAACTATGGCGCCCAGTTTGCAGTCATCTGCAAACTTTGTCAGCCACAATCCTCCTATGTTTGCCTGCACTTCTGAAAAGTAGATGCCGAACAAGAGAGGGCCCAGGACTGAGCCCTGTGGGACACCGCTTGTGACCGGCTTGGAGTCTGACATGGCACCAGCAACTCTAACCCTGTGGGTTCTGTCCTTGAGCCAGTTTGCAACCCATCTTGTGACATATGGGTTTACATTTAAGCTGGTGAGATTTTCTATGATACCCGAGTGGGGTATTGTGTCGAAAGCTTTTGCAAGGTCAAGGTAGGCTGTGTGAACTGCCTTACCCTCATCAATGGCCTTGGTGACTGTTTCACAAAAGTCGACCAAGTTCAAGAGGCATGATCTGCCCTTGACAAAGCCGAATTGGGTAGGATCCAATGTCTGTAGGTCCCCTATGTCTTTATTTATGAGTTCCATTATGATCCTCTCCATAGCTTTGCAGACCAGGCTTGTTAAGCTTATGGGGCGGTAATTACCAGGGTCCGTAGAAGCACCGCCTTTGTGGAGTGGAACCACAGTTGCCGTACGCCACTCTTTGGGTATGTATCCTGTGGTAAGGCTAAGATTAAACAGCAGCCTTATGTGTGGGTTTAGTTCCTCATTGAGTTCGTGTAGCACACAGCCGGGGACACCATCCGGTCCCATTGATGCTGTGTTTTTAGCTTTAGAGAGAGCAGCTCTCACCTGGGCATTTGAGATGATTGGGAGGCTACACTCTGCTGGGATAGATATTTCTTCTTTTGGGGGGGAGGGAGGGGAGAAATTTTCACTGAACCTGTCTGCCAGTATGTTTGCAATGTCTGTGGGTTCAGTGATTTTTGTATCATGGTCAGTGTTTTACCTCAGAAAACAAATGTAAATAAATAAATTGCCACATTTGTGTTCCATCATTTAGAAACAAATTCATGATAATTTCAAACTTAACTACAGGTATAAAAGTGCACGTGCATGTGAGTGTGTGTGTGTGTGTGTGTGTGTGTGTGTGTGTGTGTGTGTGTGTGTGTGTGTGTGTGTGTGTATGCTTATATGTGATCAGTCATATACATGATTGCCAAGAAAACGCAACATAGTGTTTAATCAGATGAGAGTGGCAAAGAAAAAGCAAATAACCAAAAGAAACCAGCAACAGTCCTTTGAGAACCACAACAATCCATTAAGCTCTTTTTACCAATAAAGAAATAGGAATTCTTCAGAATAATAGTAAGAGCATAACATTGACAGCTTGAATATATTTTAATTAAAGTCACACAATGATAAAAATCATATAATATTTGAACTCACAGTTGTGTGGTAACAAAGTCATGTGCTATATATATATTTATTTAACTTGGTCAAACATCACATATGTCAATGTGCATAATGTCAAAACAAAATAATAAAAATTATGCACATTCACATGCTATAACACATGCTCTGAGCATCAGTCTCTCCACATGCAAAAATTTACAGTAAAATCTCCACTGAGCCCCCTCCACCCCTCCCCACCCCCTGCTTTTATATATATATATATATATATATATATATATATATATATATATATATATATATATATACTAACTTCAAGATCACACAATTCTTGGGAAAAGAGCAAATTCACCAACCCCAAGAATCATCCAGTCTGCTGTTTTGTCGACTAAACAAAAGTAGTGGAACACATATGTGTGTATCTATCTACATATATCTATATATCTGTATATCTATATCTATCTATCTATCTATCTATCTATCTATCTATCTATCTATCTATCTATCTATCTATACATCAGGGGTGGATCATGCTATAGGACTGCAGCCCCCCCACCTGTAAAATGAATAAAATAAATTCCCCATTCACCCCACCGTAGAACATATAAAATAAAATTAAAAAGATTTCCAGACTCCACACATGCATGCTTCATTCCTGCCTGCTGTGTTAGGCAGACCAGAACTCCACGCACACATGCAAGCTCATTCCTGAGCTCCAGACTGCTCTGTCAGGCAGTCCAGATAGAGAAGGCAGGAAACTCCACCATTCCAGCCCAGAGGTCTGTGCAGTGACAACTGCACAGACTGGAAGGTCACTGGACTGCATCACCCACAGGATGGAGGCTCCAGCCTCCTCATGTCTCATGGGACCCAACAGCAGGAGGCTTCAGCCTCCTCACAGGAGACCCAACGGCATGCACAGGCCATTATGGAGAACAGAGACAGGTGATCAGGCTGCAGGAGCACAGAATCTGGTGTGCGTGTGTGTATGTGTAATGCCCGAATTGCTACATGGTGGGGGGTAGAGAATAAGGCTTGAACCCTGTACCTTGGGCCCAAGTGACAAGAGACTGAATTCCCTACCCACCACCATTTGTAAAATGCTTGCAGATTGTTGCCTCATATTTGTTCTGTTCCTCATAAAATCTATGGTTTCTGTATTGTTGTTACTTAATGCAGTCAATAGTGCAGTGGTGCAGTGGGAGCATTTTTGCCTTACAGGTTGTCTGGTTTGATTCTTGGCTGGGGTGTCTTCTGTGTGGAGTCTGCATGTCCTCCCTGTGTTTGCTCTGGTGTCCTCAATGGATATTTGTCCCTATTTTTTGGACTGTATTCCCCCATTATTGGCTTCATCCAGGTGTTTTGTGCCAAGGTTGAGAACTATGGTGATAACTGAACTCACTGAATATGTCTGGGAGCTGTATTCCCCCATTATTGACTTTGTTCAGGTGTTTTGTGCTAAGATGTTGACAGCTATAGTGAGAACTGAATTCACTAAATGGTAGCTATTTAAGTTTCAGTCTACCTTTCTTTCATCAAAATAGATGATTTGGAATAGTGGTATGTTGCTCTCACTGTTTTGCACAGGGTCCTGGGTTCAATACTTGGCAGTGAAATGTATGGTGGTAATACAGCATTTTATTCTAGCAACTTTCCAACATTATACAAATAATGTTTAAAATGTGTCCCTGTTTTTTGCCCCCCCCCCAAATAAATGTTGGCTTTTTCCAGATTTCTTGTGCTGCAAAGTTCAGAGATACAGCTGAGTGTCAAGTAGATTTTATAAGGAGCTGAGAGCTGCAGGGGAACAAAAGTTTAGTGCTGCTTATGCCAGCTCTGCTTATGTTGTTAATGGCACAACAGATAGAGTTTTTGCTTTTGATGCAGAAGGCTGTAGGTTCTACTCCCACAGTAGGTAGCTCCATTGCTGATACTGTACTCTGTTGTAAAGGGGATGAATGCTGCAGTCCTCTTTGGTGAAGATACCTAGTAACTATGAACCTGTTATCAGTTTGCCATCCATTCCCTATTGCGATATTACTAGCTTATCATTTTTTTAATGCAACATAGGCAATTTATTACTCAAGGGCAACAGGCACTTTATTTGTAGATGAAACAATGACATATAAAGTTGTTTGCTAGCAGTAACCTCTTCATTAGTTAACAGATTTATTTAATGTGGAATTATTTAGATGACGTTTACTTCTTCAGAGATCGTGCATATTTACTGATACTGGTGGACTGTAGAAGTCTGAGTAGTCTTTTATGATGGAAATGTTCTGAATTAGGCAGTTTTGTCATTATGGGTGCATGCATTTTGTTTCATTGTTTACTCGAAAAATGTTCAAAACAATAAATTTAAAATGCTGTCTAACAACTGTACTGTATTGTACAAGGAATATAATTTAATACAGTCAGGAAGGTGGATCAAAGAGCATGTGTATGTTTTGTGTTCAAGGAGACTATGATTTGAAAACAGCCCAGAATTAATCTTTATCTGCCACTGGCAAAATGTATTTTCTTTGAATGTGGGATTCAATGCTGTTTCAATGAATGTGAGTTTCAAGGGCAGAGAAGTTTTAATGCTAAGTCTATTTTCATTGTGAGACTGCATTGCTTTGTTTAGCAGATATCTATTAGGATTTATGCTGTAAAATATAAAATAAAACTTTCAAATGAAATCCATATCATTGCAGAAGTAAAACAGTATGCACATTACAGTGTTTATGGCAAATGGGACGAAATAACCAAGGAATGGGACATTGGAATGGCTGCAGGGGGGATGCTCCATTCAACCATGATTTTGTGAGGGGGGGGGCAGCAAAGTCAGACAGCCCCGGCTGAACTATACCTCTCAACTGTCCAGAATTTTGCAGAATTAATAGATTTTTGCTTCTTATTTTTAGTTTGTTCCTCATGAAATTTGTGGTTTTCTGCCAAATCATTTAGGAATGAAGTCACTAAATAATGACAGACATTGAGTTTCAGACATCATAACCTTCAGAAGAATGCATACTAATGCAAGACCTGTTATTCTATCAACTGTCTTAAGTTTATACAAGAGCAATTTTTAGTACTGTTTGTATGTTCCCCCAATATATTTGGCCTTGTCCAGATTTCCTGCATTAAGAGGTTGAGAGGTACGTGCAAATAAATTGCTTTATAGAATTAGGAATATCCAAACCTCTCAACTGTTCCCAATTATGGCTCAAAATGTTGCTCTCCCCCTAATAATGCCTCTGTAAAATGGCAGTTTTGGAAGAAAACATGGTGGGTTTACAATTATAAATAACTGTAATGATCAGAGTTATAGATTACTTTTATTTCAGAAATGCATGTAGATGCTCTTATTTTGTCAGCTGCTCAAGTTAACAGTACTAATTTTAAAAAGGTGTCCCTTCTTTGACAGGTTCCCAGCTATATTGTGTGGCAATTTTATATTTTTGCATAACATATTTGGTCTGGTTTTCATAAAATTGTGGTTTTCTGGCAAATTAGTAGCAAATCATTAAAGAATGAAGTTAGAAAATAATGGCAGACATTTGAATTTCAGATTTCATACCCTTCAGAAATTCATACTAATGCAAGACCTACTATTATTCCATTATCTTTCTAAGTTTATAAGAACAGTATTTAAAAATTGTCTATTTTTGGGCCTGTGTCCCACTTTTATGTATGGCTTTGTCCAGATTTCTTGTTCTGAGGTTGAGAGGTATGAGTGTCAGAGCCATCACCATCAGCCACAGACATTCCAAACTATGACC